>NW_022604255.1:0-6031 GCF_008692095.1 Etheostoma spectabile
CAGCGCAGCTTTTATTGTGGGATTTGTGAGTGTGAAGTAATTTGGGAGGAGATAGGGTCAGAAACAGAGTGTAAAAGTCCCTAAAGATGTGAAATTTATGGAAAAAACTTCCCGGGAAGCATAGAATTTGTGAAAGAATGGGTAGATGAGTATGGTTTGATGGAAGCACAGATAAGCGTCTGTGAATGGTTTTACTAGAGCAGGCAGAGACAGAGATTGAGAGAAAGTAAAAAGAGAAAGAATTAAAAAAGGGACCAGCTACAAAATGTGCTATAAAAGACAAAATCCAGTACAGAATGTACTGTAAAAAGACAAAGGTCCAGTATAGAATAAAATAAAATAATCAAAATATTATTTTTATATTAATATTTTCTAAATAAAAAAAAATAATTAAAAAAGGGTTAGGAACCACGGAGGGCTCGCTGGATCCCACTCTGAAGTCCAAACGAAAAGGAAGCAATTTCAAACAGCGGGGTAAGTTGCAGTTTCATTTAAGTGAAGTTTTGCCTATAAACAATTTGATTGGATATTGAGACACTTTGTGGGACAGAGATTGGCCGTGGTTCCACTGAGGGTAGTCGGTGAAAGTTATCTTTTGTTTTGGAAATTTTGGGTTGTGTGTGTACAAAACAGGAGAAAAAGGTTTTTTGTTGTCACCCAGGATGTTTGGTATGACAGAGAAAAAGAGCCAATGACATCATTGCATCCAATACGGATAGAACGGGGTGACGAATAGATTTCAAAATCATACAGATAAACAGACATCATAGCTGCTTATCAGGATTTTCATCGAAAAGAAACTACAAATCACAGATAAACAGTCATTGTAGCTTAAATGGGTTACAGCTGTTTGCAGGTTTTCCCGCAAAGTTTACCGAGAACTAAACTAGGCCGTATAGTGACGATTATACGTAAAAGAAGTACTTCGGCTGCTTGTAACTGTTTTTTGGAAATGTATAACAAGAGCACAAAATCACACGTTTCTTCGGGCCGGTAGTGGATGGAATGATGATGAACCATGGTCCGCAGGCTTTAGAATGCTTGGTTATTAGGACAAAAACAACAGGTTTCCTGAACATGGTTCTTTAAGTTACAGGTAAACTTTAAATCCTGCTAAAACAGGATTTAGACGAAAAAGAAAAATTATTGAGAGGGGGAAAGACGATTAGCACCAAGATCTGATTCAAATAGAAAAAAAACAAAGAATGTTTTAGTCAGTGGATGAAAGAACCACTCGTAGGGAAAGGAAACAGATAAAAAACAAAAAACTAGTTACTAAGGAGGGAACAGGTAATGCTGTTGAAATACAGAAAGGAGATATAAACACTGTCACTAATGCATTTTTCCTCTATCCGAGTTTTTAAAAGATGGTGATCAGCTGCTCGACCCACCACCACCCTACTCCTCCTCCAACATCCAGGGCCGAAGGGAGAAACCCGTCAGTGTCCCCCCAGAAGCACGCACCAGGAGAAGACCAATCCACACAGCCCCAACCTCGCTGCACGCTCTCTCTCTACAAGCAGCCACGGCCTCTCACCACACCTACATCTGACATTAACAGCAGCATCAGGTACGGTCATCCAATGCAACAAATCAGCGGAACAAGCTGAAAAGAAGAAAATAACTTTGACAGTGTCAACATTGGCTTGAGAGAGGGGGGGGGGGGCAAAGCAAAGGCGAAGCGAGAGGAAAGGCAGAGGGCGAGGTGGAGGGCAAAGGCCAGCAGTGGACCGAGACACATGTCTCAACTGTGGAGGAAGACAAGAGGTCACTGGGCAGACGAATGCCATCCCCAAAACAAGAAGGGGAACGACAACCGAGGGGTCCCCCAGCTGGGTATCACACCTACAGCCAGCAAGGAGCGGACGAAGGGAAAGGGAGGAGGGGAACAGGAGTGGTGGAGAGTCTGAGCCATCTGCAACGGATAAGGGAAGTGAAAATGCAAAAAAACACACACAACTAATATCGCTTGCAATGAAGTAAAAGCTTTCACAGCTACAGCCATAAACATCACACTCTTCCCACACACGATAGGGAGAATTCTAGACGCAATATGGTCACCTAGGGAAAGAAAAACTTGTAGAAGGTGTTTCTACTTATGCAATGTTTTTATCTGAGGTGTATGAATTGGCTACTACGATCTTAAAGGTGTAGGGAAGGGATGTAGAGTTTTGGTTTATTTCGGTTACAATTATGTGCAAATTATGTTCAAAAATCTTTATTTGCAAATCAAAAGCTTCCTAGTAGAGTAGTTCTTTAAAGGGGTGCAAGTGGAGCGATTGTTCCAGATATTTTTATCTCCCATGGATGTGTGTACATAGGGATCTAAATGATTCAGAGCAGGAGAGAAGGGAGAAAATGGTTTTGCTCTCTCTGTGTCCAGTGAATTTGTTAGGTAGGGATCTAATGTTCGGAAGAGGAGTATTTCAAACTCCTACAGGTCTCAAGGTTGTGAGATTAGAAGTCACAGCCAGTCTGACTATTTTCACATACACACACACAACATCTTAGCTGATTTTTTCAGTGGTATATCTGTCTCGGGTCAGGCTGCAGGCTGTTGCATGAGGCCAGAGATGTGATTCAACCCCTTGCTGACTTCATGTCAGAACTAAACTTACATTCCACTTATTTTGTCTCATCAGAAACAGAGGACGTTTGTTGAAGATTTTTTTCAAGGAAGATACAGATGAGCTTGAGTGTGCTTACTACTGCTTGAATATAGATGTGCAGTAGTAGAAGTAACCTTGATAAGAAGAGAATGTTTTTCAGAATCTAGCACTCATAAGCTCATATCTCTTTTGTCTAACCTCCACAGATCAGTGGAGAAACTTGGGACCACTTTGTCCTAGACTGTGACCAGCTGACTGACTGGACTGAAACCGTGGAGGGGGACGTTCACACCTCCCTTTCCACGGGAGTTATCGGAAGCTCTGTCACACAGTGACCACCGCGCGCAGTGTGTCTCAGCGGAAAGAAGCTGGCAAACACACACACACACATTTTTTGATTAAGCTGTGAATATTTACCCCACAGAGATCTCACCATTGCTGTCCCAAGTGCAGACGCACCTGTGGGAAGCGCATAAATGTGATAAATCTCATAACAATTGTCAGCCTGATGTCATCAAACGCGCACAGACTTCAGGCCAAAAATTATCAGTAGCCTCTGAAACAAGATGAAATCCGACCGGTCTTTAACTCTCTATTGAAAGCAGGAGTTATGTTCCATGTCGCACGCCTATTTCCCTGTCAAGAAAACCGTGATAAGGGGAAACCGCTCAAATGGCGTTTTGTTCAGGACCTCAAAGCAGTAAATGCAGTGGTCCACGCACGGCACCTAACGTACTACACCCCGTACACTAGCTATTCTTCAAGGAATTCCAGGGGGGCACAATATTTTCTGTTGTTTGTTTGGTCTATTGTTTTTTTTAGTGTTCCAGTGGACAAAGACAGCCATTCTGGTTTGCATTCCTGTTGGATGGTAAGCATACATTTTCACACGTTTAGGACAAGTATTTGTTGACAGTCCAACAGTCTATAACGAAGCTCTGAGAGAGAGAGCCTGATGAGAGATAACTATTACACTATTGCATTTTTAGTGTCACCTGGCAGCAGAGGGGCACAAAGCAAAAACATGCAAGAAAACTTCCCAGACTGAGAAGGATGTATGGCTGTTAGATGGTGCAACTTGTGTTAGGGGCCTATATCAGAGAGATGACGGGCCCTGCTTACCTAAGAATTGGTAGCTAAGATGAGCCATGGCGGGGGCCATGTCTCAAATGGGAGGAGCAGAAGGTGTTTCACACCTTCAAAGTTTCAATTCTTACTAAAAAAAATTTTTTTTAATAATAATAATGATATCCACATATAGCAATAGCATGGGCAGGGCCATGTGCCAAAGGGGCAAGGGCTATTATTGTTAATGACAACATGGTCTTCACAACATTGCATAAAGGGTAAATTTTGTAAAGCGGGCATTTGAGCATATCATGATGAAATTTGTTGATCTCACACGACAGAGGGGAAAAAGTCGGTGTCAAGAGATAGCCACACGTTAAGAACAAAACTACGTACTAGGAATGAGGGTAAGAACGCGCAGTAACCTCCGTTTGAGATCCTTTTTGGCAGAACACCCTGTGTGAGGGGTTAGAAGCTTCTAGAGCTTCGGCTCTGTGTGAGCATGAGATGTTAGAGTAGGGTGTACAACTGTCTTCTGCTCTCTCTGACATAAGAATCCAGGTTTCTGCTGCCTTGCCCACCCAGCTGGAGGACCGCTCCACATGCTGCAGCCTGGAGATTTCGTGGTCGTGAGAAACTTCAGGAGGAAGAAATGGCAGTCCAAACACTGGCAAGGTCTCTCCAGTTCTTCTGGTCACCCACAGCAGTGAAGGTTGATGAGAGGACGACGCGGTCCACGCATCACACTGCAAGAGGGTTCCAATACCGGAGGACAAGCCAGTCCCGCCAGACGCCCGGACGGAAATCCGTGACCTGAAGATGGCGTTCTGTGTCACCAACGTTGCAACACGACACACACCAGAAATGAGGCAGTGGTAAAAGACTGACTCCGACGGTGTGTCACGTGCTGGTGGAAACCTCTGACACCAGAAGAAGTCCACAATACCAGCACCACAGCGGGTACTGCACCGCCCAGCCACCACAAACACCAACACCACACACAGCACTTCCTGAAGGGCACAAGCACTCGCTGTGACGATGGAAGAACACAGGAAGAGAAAGACATGGTTGTAGGACACAAATGTATTCTTGTTTTCTGTCTGGTTGTGGGGGTGGGGCATTATTAACCAGATATGATAGAGCTAAATCTGACCAATATAATGAATGTGGCCCAAAGCAATATGATGATATATTAAACCAACTGTAAACAAATTTTGACCTTATCTTGGCCAAAAGGGCGGCCGCTCCTAAGGAGGGTCGAGAAGGAATTTTCCCTTTCAGAAGAAAAGGTTTTCGCCTTCTCCTTGATGTACAACCTTCCTGTGAGTACATGTGTGATGTGATTATTGAAACCATAAACTGGACAGATAATTGCTGATGTTTGTTAAATGTACAACAGGAGGGAAATGACAGAGAAATTTATTTTATAAGTCTTTTATTTCATATTTCTCTGTAGTATGTCTTAAAATATTATAACTTTCATGCTTATTATATATATTCATATCTTGCTTGTCATATATTCTTACATGCTTATTATATCTTTTTACTAATATATAGCACATTAACAATACTGTGTTTCTCTTTGCTCTCCCTCTTTTCTGTGTTGCTGAGGTTTCTTACAAGAGGTCATAAATGTCTCACTGTTGCATATCACAAGCAGTAAATATCTTAGCTTTGGAGGTCACTCAGAGTACACTTCGCCTCTAGCGACCTGCACTTTGCCCTGGTTTTTCTCAACATAGGCATAACCAAATACAGATGTCCTTTTTCAAACAATTGTGAATAAGAGACAGTGCTGCAGAGAAATCGCTGACGTTCCACCAGAGCCTTGCTGCAGATAGGAGGCTCTTCGCGTGACCTTCCCTCTTGCAATTGTCTATCAAACTGCTCATTTGCCGTCTGAGTCTCTTTTCTTGCTTGACCGTGTTTATTTAGTAAGTAAAGTGTTATGAACCTGACATAATGTTTGTTCCATCAAAAAAGATATCACTGGGAGGTAAGTTAAACCATACAGCCTCTAGAGAGCAGTGGCTGGTTTAAAAACCCTCAACTCTTAAGGACCCTTGCCACATGAGCAGAATGAAGACGGTGGGTTTACAGTGAGCACTTTTGGGGTAGTAGCAATAATACCACCATGCCAGTATTTCCTTGAAGATATTCTCTCGGAAAACTGGGCCCTGATCAAAATTCTCTAATAATGAGGAAACCTCCGGAATGGAGGAGACAGTCTTTGGTTCCAGTCGTTTATTGCTTTCAGAATATGAATACCGTTACATATGAGTGTGTCTTAAAAATACTTACATCTGTAGTTCTCGATTAAATGGTGTTTTTTATTTCATCTGTCACTACTGAGC
>NW_022604256.1:0-10273 GCF_008692095.1 Etheostoma spectabile
TGTGTGTGTGTGTTTGTGTGTGTTTGCATAGCCATCGTTGTGAGGCCAAGTGTGAGTTTATAACCTTTGGAGTGAGGACCATTTTACAAAGTGAGGACATTTAGGCCGGTCCCTCACTTTTTTTTCACTGTAATGGCCTCCAGAGCTGTTTTTAGGCTTTTCTCAAAGTTTCAGAGAGGTCCTCAGAAAAATAGTAAAATGGAAATTGTTAAGAAGAAATTGGTGTGTGTACATCTTTTTCATACACACACTTTTGCTCTGTCACCCCCCCTATCATACACACACGTGTACTGCACCTGAGCATTGTTTTCATTTTGGGCGACCCCTTCAGGTTCACACAGGTACTGCGCCTGAGCTAATCTGGCACTGGCGACCCCTACAGCTTCATGCAGTTACTGCACCTGAGCCACTCTGGTTTCAGGCCTTGCTTCACCACTCTGCAGTAGGCCAATGTCCAACAGAAGTTTACTTTATACTAAATACAGTGTAAGGAATTAATAATAAAGGTAACTGTAAAAATTAGACCAGGATTAGAAGAAGTCAGGACTACAGGGAGCCACGAGGATGACCATAGTAAAACAAAAACACATGACACTGCTGTAGATTGGTCTGCATGTAACAGTAAACCAGGTAATAAGCAAGTGAGACTCAAATTAAGAACAAATACAATGCAGATCTATAAACAGATAAAATTAATAACAAACAAAGAAAAACAAACTGAGTGCACATAGATAAAATAATTAAGACGCAGGTATTTTCAAAGGCTTTGTAAGAGTTCTCTCTCCAACTCTGGTGGGGGACCAGTATGATATACAGGTGTTGTATATCTATAGAGCTGAATATATGTGTGCAGTTCAATCCTACCACACTGGATGTAGTGATCATTAGTTCAGCAACAGGATCTGTATGTTGTTGGCTTGGTTCAACATCCAGTACTGGATAACAGTTCTGGATCATCTGAAATCTCCCTGGTGGCTCTGAGCTCTCCTCTGAAGTCTCTGGACATCTTAAGAGGACTTCAACTCATAACCTGACCTATGAATGATAGCCAGATAAATTACCTTCATGCTAATTATATTAATATTCCTTATCATAGCTTAAAGCTTATTAAATCAACATAATGCTTCAAGTCACAATCAAAGATAACACTGAGTAAAACTCAACTATAGTTAAAGTGCATGATAGAAAACACAAATAACATATTTAGCACTGATGCATCAAAAATGTTGTCAAATTCCTGTACACCGTAAGAAAATACCACCAGCAACACCGGAATTCAGCACAAAACTACATCTTAACCAGCAACAAAGCTGCAGCGCTCAACACAAATAAAGCAAAGAAAACACCACCAGGGCAGAACATGTCTGTTTAGCAGCAGTATTTCTTAAATACATTGCAGATGTATTTTTAGTAGTTAGCATTTTTAGCATTATCAAATAGGATTTTACATTGCACTAGTTAGCATTGCAGCTAGTCAACATTATCTGCATTAGCTACATGTTAGCAGGTAAATGTACTCACCAGTGTGGATTCAGGCCTCAGCGCAGTTTATTATCCACACTGTCATTTTGTGTTGTCTACATTAAGTATGAATTAACAACACTCATTAAATGAGCTCCTCCATTGTTTAGCTGAGTTTCTTACTTTCACTTTCACATGAGACCAGTCAGTAGAGCTGGGCTGAAGCATTAGATTGGCTAAAGTAAATTTGAATGTATTGGCTAGTAGTTTAGCATGTCAACATGCTAAACCAAGAAAGCTAAACAGTAAACATTAAACCTGCTAAACCTCAGCATGTTAGCCTAGTCATTGTGAGCATGTTAGCATGCTGTTGTTAGCATTTAGGTTTATTGGTTTCCTAAACAGGAACAGTGGTGATTAATAAACACTGGTATTAATGCACAAGAGTTAGCCAAGAGGCTGTTTTTCATCTTTAGTCCCTGTACAGAGGTTACATTACTGTACCTGTCATAGTACAGCCTCATAGAGCTGCTGTAGACTCTGGTTTATCTGGAACATTATGATTTAATCAAAAATATACAACCTTATTATATCTGCAGAGTAAAGAGTGGAAGTACATCTCACTCTGTTCTATTTTAAGTAAATAGAACATATGTAAATACAATTTAAGATATGAGTGATGCACCCACCTGTAGGATACAGTGACAGTATAAGAAGACATTATTTATCCTTCCAGACTACCTTATTCTCAGTTGCCCCCCCCCCCCCCCACTATTTGCTGTCCCTGCTCACATTATATGAATGCATGGAGACAGCTCACATAGCAAAGAGAGCACAAATACTGAATTGCTGCTGTGTTTAAAACATACATGTTACCTTATAGTAACATATTATCAGTTATCATTATTTAACTTCATGTTGAAAGAATATGCAGCTTCATTTCCCCTACAGGGCAGAGTTACAGTACAGTAAAGCACAACGTCCCAGTAGGGTTAGGGTTTAGTGGCTACAGGAACAAGAGGCAGCTCCTGTATTTGGACAGGTAATTGTAGCATCCCGTTGGACAGCCGGTGGCTGACATGTTTGCCTCCCCAGAGAATTCTCAGTGTCCTGTAAGGTGTTCCTGGGGAGGGAACTGAAGGGGACAGCAGGCCTCCCTCTTACAGCCTGGGCAGACACTGAAGGCCGTTTTATGGCTGTGCGGAGGAGCCACGCAGCGCTTTCTCCGTAGCCTACGTAGGTGGTCTGATGGTTACACGCTCATGCGCTGGTGTGTACGTTACGCCGCCGTGTGTGTGTGTGTGGGTGGGGGGTTTTGGGTGATAAAGCGAGGGAGAAGTGAGAGTGACGACGATTATCTTCAGAGTAGTGACTCTAGATCATAGTGAGAGAAACAAAGAGTCTTCCCTGTGCTGACCAAGGTGAGACATCTTCAGCAGGACTAGTTAACCCTCTCCATGATTTCATGTTTAAGGAGAAAGAGAACCAGGAAATGACTCGGGGGGGGGGGGGGGATGGAAAGCTACCAAGCCACAGCCGAGCGACGTGTGTTGCCACGACGTGTAGTTATATTTTTTGAGAGGTGCACGTCAGACTATGACATAGGGTCCAGTGTAGACGCAAAGGGGTCTGCGGGGGTACGCCGTTGATTCCTCCACAGCTTTATCATTCACTGTTGCTGTTTGGCCACTTTGTGCCAGGTACATCAATGTTGGACACTTTAAGGGAGAGACACACCTGTTCTTGGGAGAGTCTGCCTACACAATAATTCAGCAAAGTAAATGTACATCCACAGTACTTTACTTTTTAGCTGACTTAATATTAGCTTACAAACTAGTGAATCAGTGAGCACATGTAATGGAACATCGGATCCATTACATGGACATGAACCCTGATTAATTTCAAAACTGTGGAAATAAAGAACACTTTAAAAGTAATACTATATGTTGTGTTGTAGCTGCATACTGATTGTCTACAGCAATTAAACATAACTAATTAACAACTCAAAACTATAACACTGAGAATCAGCATGTGTTGAATATGGAGATGTTAAAAAGGAGACAAAATCTTCAAGTTCCAATAAGGTGTAAAGTGAAACTAAATTTATAGACAGTGAACGGAGAGAAATGAAACATAAAAATGTAAAGGATGAAACATGGGTTAGCCATACAAACTACAGGCTGTTGATTCATTATTGAATGTAAAGCATCCCAGTTTCACTAATCATTGTTCTTTTTAAATTTTACTTAAGTAAAAAGTACTTCTTCAACCACGCTTAAAATAATATATATGATTAAACTTTACATTGAAGAGCGAGACTTTAATGTTAAAGTTGTTATTTTGCAGTGATAGTTGTGATTTCTGACCCTGCAGCCTGTAAAACAGGCCTGAGAGTCAGAGGTGAATATTGTGTGGTCTTTCTGCTGCTGCAACTGCCACTTAATTAATGGCCCATCAGGGGGAGGGGCCGCCCCCCCCTGCTCTCAGCCACTCAGACGAACAGGTGGGGGAAGGGCAGCTTTCTGTGAGAGCAGGTCACCTGCAGTTTATTATCCACACTGTCATCTTATGTTGTCTATTTTAAGTATGAATTAACAACACTCATTAAATGAGCTCCTCCATAGTTTAGCTGAGTTTCTTACTTTCACTTTCACATGAGACCAGTCAGTCGAGCTGGGCTGAAGCATTAGATTGGCTAAAGTAAATTTGAATGTATTGGCTAGTAGTTTAGCATGCTAAAATGCTAAACTAAGAAAGCTAAACAGTAAACATTAAACCTGCTAAACCTCAGCATGTTAGCCTAGTTATTGTGAGCATGTTAGCATGCTGATGTTAGCATTTAGGTATAATGGTTTCCTTAACAGGAACAGTGGTGATTAATAAACACTGGTATTAATGCACAAGAGTTAGCCAAGAGGCTGTTTTTCATCTTTAGTCCCTGTTGTTGGGATTAAATATATCTATCCAACCTACGGACTTGAACCCTTCTTCCTGAAAGAATCTAGAAGGGCAGGATGTTGCCCCAACACTTTACAGAGGTTACATTACTGTACCTGTCATAGTACAGCCTCATAGAGCTGCTGTAGACTCTGGTTTATCTGGAACATAATGATTTAATCAAAAATATACAACCTTATTATATCTGCAGAGTAAAGAGTGGAAGTACATCTCACTCTGTTCTATTTTAAGTAAATAGAACATATGTAAATACAATTTAAGATATGAGTGATGCACCCACCTGTAGGATACAGTGACAGTATAAGAAGACATTATTTATCCTTCCAGACTACCTTATTCTCAGTTGCCCCCCCCCCCCACACACACTATTTGCTGTCCCTGCTCACATTATATGAATGCATGGAGACAGCACAACAGACAGAGCTCACATAGCAAAGTGAGCACAAATACCGTATTGCTACTGTGTTTAAAACATACATGTTAATACCTTGTTGTAACATATTATCAGTTAACATTATTTACCAAGGTGAGACATCTACAGCAGGACTAGTTAACCCTCTCCATGATTTCATGTTTAAGGAGAAAGAGAACCAGGAAATGAGTCAGGGGGGGAAATGGAAAGCAACCAAGCCACAGCCGAGCGACGTGTGTTGCCACGACGTGTAGTTATATTTTTTGAGAGGTGCACGTCAGACTATGACATAGGGTCCAGTGTAGACGCAAAGGGGTCTGCGGGGGTACGCCGTTGATTCCTCCACAGCTTTATCATTCACTGTTGCTGTTTGGCCACTTTGTGCCAGGTACATCAATGTTGGACACTTTAAGGGAGAGACACACCTGTTCTTGGGAGAGTCTGCCTACACAATAATTCAGCAAAGTAAATGTACATCCACAGTACTTTACTTTTTAGCTCACTTAATATTAGCTTACAAACTAGTGAATCAGTGAGCACATGTAATGGAACATCGGATCCATTACATGGACATGAACCCTGATTAATTTCAAAACTGTGGAAATAAAGAACACTTTAAAAGTAATACTATATGTTGTGTTGTAGCTGCATACTGATTGTCTACAGCAATTAAACATAACTAATTAACAACTCAAAACTATAACACTGAGAATCAGCATGTGTTGAATATGGAGATGTTAAAAAGGAGACAAAATCTTCAAGTTCCAATAAGGTGTAAAGTGAAACTAAATTTATAGACAGTGAACGGAGAGAAATGAAACATAAAAATGTAAAGGATGAAACATGGGTTAGCCATACAAACTACAGGCTGTTGATTCATTATTGAATGTAAAGCATCCCAGTTTCACTAATCATTGTTCTTTTTAAATTTTACTTAAGTAAAAAGTACTTCTTCAACCACGCTTAAAATAATATATATGATTAAACTTTACATTGAAGAGCGAGACCTTAATGTTAAAGTTGTTATTTTGCAGTGATAGTAGTGATTTCTGACCCTGCAGCCTGTAAAACAGGCCTGAGAGTCAGAGGTGAATATTGTGTGGTCTTTCTGCTGCTGCAACTGCCACTTAATTAATGGCCCATCAGGGGGAGGGGCCGCCCCCCCCTGCTCTCAGCCACTCAGACGAACAGGTGGGGGAAGGGCAGCTTTCTGTGAGAGCAGGTCACCTGCAGGTCTCACAGAAAGCTGCCCTTCCCCCACCTGCACGCGGAGCTGAAGCTCAGAGCTAAGGCATGAGGCGAGAGGAGTGTGAGACAGGTTTCAAGGCTGCAGCAGCACACTCTTGGAAGGAGACGCTACAGCTAGCGGCCTGCTAGCAGCCTGCTAGCGGCCTGCTAGCTTTTGAAAGACTGGAGCGACTCAGCTAAGGAAAAGACGACTTTTAAACTTTCTGTGCAGGTAAGATCTTGTCTTATTCTAATTTTGAGCCTCCACATGTCACTTAATGTGGTTTGAGCTAAATTATTTTGGCACGTTTAGACTTTTTATTGCAGAACAGAGTTGCCAGTTCTAGTAAATTCTAACTACTAACTTAATTGTCATGCACTATATTTTTGTATAACTATGTGAACATATATTTGTTTAGAGATTTATCAGCTGTTAACAACATTGCAGTGACACCATTTAAAGTCAGTTTATATATATTTTCTGAAAATGAAGTGGACACATGTATAACTCCATTTAAAACTGTTTCAAGCATTTTTATATCTAGTCTGATTTGTTTTTCAAAGACTTAGTTTGTAGAACTACTTGAAGGGGTTTATTGAAGAGAAGTGTTTTATGTGCTATAACAGGCTATAGTCTTTAACAAGTAAATTATGTTTATGGGCTATCACTGACATTTGTGGGGGGAAAAAAGAGTGTAATACTTTAAATGTAGTTATAAGACACTACAGCAGAGACACTGCAGATAATGCTTAACAGTCAAACAGTTTTTATTTTGAATCTAAAGGAGCGGTGCTCTTATGGCTCGTTTATAAAGTTTCAATCTCTTTTTGGTTTTAGGTCCATAAATTGATGGGAGTGAGAAAAACACAGGTATGTGTCTTTTATAAAATATTTACTCCAAACCACTCAATATGCAACTCCACTGTACAGCCGACTATTGACTTACAGTGTAGGCTACTTCTACATCAGAGGAAGACATTGTACTACAGTATTTACCTGACAGAGAGCTGTAGATTCAGAATGCAATCACAAAATATCACAATGACAATGTTGAGTAATCAGACATAAGCATCATGAGGTCATGGCAGTATGCTACCCTCCCGGTCCGTTATGATAGCTAATTAGCAAATATCTGCGTTCATCAACCACCAAAACCAGACCATTTCTGTGTGTGTGCAGACAGAGAGTGACAGAGGTATTTTGGTGACTTAATTAACTCGACCCAGGGTGAGTCTGATGAAAACGGATGTATCTGCCTAGTTCAACTCTGATATTTCTCGTATTGCGCAGCGCTCTGAAGGAATAATCTCAGAGATTAGGCTACGTTATGTTCTGACAGCTCACAGCAATTAATACAATAACAGGAAAAGACTCCCCCCACATTTCTAAACCGTTTTGCATGTGACGTCTGCTGAAGTGCCGGATACCTTTCCCCCAAATATGGACACACACGTATACAGACATGTCTTGCTTTATAAGATAAATAGCCTGACCATAAGAGGCACCACGCTCTGTATGCACTTGTTTCTGGTTGTGCGTTATAAGTGTGGGATTTAGGAATGTCCTGAAATTGGGATTGTTGTTTGTTTATTGAAAGCCAAAGACAGTCCAAAGTAGTGCTACTTTGCACATGTTTTCTGGGTCTGAGTTGTATGCCACATTTCAGCTGCCAAAGCTCGGCTGCTCTCTGGTCCTCAGGGTGAGAGGGGAGGGGCAGCTTCTAGAGCAGCAAAAGCCAATGTGTGCTTTATTTTTACATATTTAACGATATGCACAAAGATGCACTGAGAATTGTTTTGTTATCTAATTGTAGCACATATTGTAAAATACGTAAAGTGCCCATATTATGAAAAAATAACTTTTTCAGGTATTTGGGTTGTTATTTTGTGTCTTTTGTGTTTCTACACACATACAAACTTGGAGAGAATAACTATCCATGGTGTTCTGAGTGAGATACGGTTTCTGAATGTCCTCTGTCTTCAGTCTCCGGGGAGCTGATCAACATCTGCACGGCTCTCTACATCACTAGCCGAGACCAGTGGCTAACTGTAAGACATGCTAGCACTAGCATGCTAGCTCGTTCTCAATGGCAAAACACTGCTACAACATCCACTAGTTGACCCTAATCTCCAAAGAACTACTTTCTGTCCCTGTTCTGCAGGGACAGGAAGTTTTGTATGTGGTGTTTTTTTGAAAATGAAACCATGGAAGCCTATTCTGGTACAACCTCAAAATACAATTATGACCCTGAAAATGAGCAGAATATGGCGCTTTAAGATTCCTAGCCCTGTTATTAGTTAAGCTAGTATTACTATTTTCTGGAAAAAACCCTCAGCATAGCCACTATCACCACTCATATCCAACATCATGAATGACTGTAATATCCACATAACCAACACTGGATCACAAAACTGCCAAGTGAAAGGATGCATTACTTAGACTGTGCTGGATGAATTAGTACTGAGTAAAAATAGCAGGCTTGTTATCTGTTCATGCGATCTGAAAACCCATTGTTTAAGTGTTGATGGTGTTCTGACTGTGGGTAAAGGAAGTTAGTTGCACACACATGTATTGGCATGTTTTCTTACGTCTGACTGTGACAAACATTTTTAAAACACAAACTTTTAACATTTGACATACATCCAAAAACAGTATGCTAGATGTCTGCTATTTCCAAACAAATAGTTCTTACTTTTTTGTTAAATATCAAACTGATGTCAGTGGAACAGTCAATCTTTAAGAAAACTATAGTTGCATGGCTCTGTAAAGTTGGACTTGAAAGTGAATGGGATGTCTTTCTCATGATTATGCTTTTTACTTACAGTTGGACTGTGACTTTGAGAGTCAGGAAGTGATCCTCTGGGTCTGAATTATGCAGCAAGATGAACCCATATTACATAAGAAAGCTTCTGTACACAATGGAACAAGGGGCCTCCACCTTCATGGGAAAGACACAATTGATCCTCCTGTCTCTGGTATGTATGCACTGTGACATATCTTGTTACGTCTTGCTCGGTTTTCTGTCTTGCAAAAAACATTTTAATACTTTAGATGCTATCAGTCAAGCAACTGTAGTATTTTTCAAGGAAAAGGCCCTCTTGACAATCTGGTCTATAAATACTATAACAGTCTCATATTGTCATCTTTCACTAAGAGACAGATTAATCGATAATGAAAACAATTGGTGGTTGCTGCCCTAGTCCACACACAGTATCCCAGGGCTCCAGACTGCTACCAAAGTTTCAGTGTGCAACTATATTTTAAATCCAGTCGCACATATGCAACCAGTAAATATTCCCCTTTTCTTTTAGATGTTAAAACATAGAGGGAGGCCAATGAGTGTGAGAAGGATTGGGAATGGCCACTGTAAGTGGCTAATGTGCTGAGAGGGAAGGTCCTAGAGATAATCAAGCGTGCAAATGTCTGTAGAAAGGAGACCAATACAGATACTTGCTACATGCGTCCTAAACAATGAGAAGCAAACTATTCATTGTTCTTCTGACCTGCGGCCAGTGTGCTAGAGCCAGAGCTACAGTGTCACAGTTGGATTTAGATTCAGAGTCAGAGGGTTGTGTGGCAAAAAAGGCCCAAAAGCACAAATTCTAAAGCCAGCTCCACCTTCAAATGTTCTTCTAATGTTTACATACATTTGTTAAGTAGTCAACTCAATTTTATCAATATCCATATTTACATGCATGAGGTGGTCAGAATGTTAGGAAAACCTATAAATGTAACGCAGTTCAGTACTTATCTTAATATTACCTCAGTGCTAATACACAGGATTGAATTAAGACCTCCGACAGGGTCAACAACTGAATATAATAGGCATGCTCGTTATATGCTTATACGTGTGTATAAACACTGTGACTTGAACAGTGACACCAGTGCATACTCACTGGTGTAAACTCTCATGTTCAATAATTTATAACCTTTGCAGATAAAGTTTAATGCATTCACTAGGTTGCCCTTTCATTTACTGCATAGGATAAGGTGTCACGTTTGTTTGCTGTTATTTTCAGATGGAGGTTCTGACCTCTTGTCCCCCAAAAGGAGACTTGAGTCCCTCAGTGGAGAGGGAGTTCAGATGGAGATGGGAGTTAAATGGTATTATTATGAAATTAACAGAAATCCTGCCTTTGAAAATTATGATAGATCATATGATAGTAATATATATGAAATATCCTAGTACACACTGCGGCTTACAGTTTGCCCTC
>NW_022604257.1:0-12068 GCF_008692095.1 Etheostoma spectabile
CCATTGTCTAGCCGGTGGCTATGAGAGAGAGAGAATTCAATTGTATTTATATAGTGCTTAATCACAAAACAGTTATCTCTTTGCCTATAGCGGCGTAACTAAGGGATGGCTCAGGACTATCTGAGCCAGCCCTAACTATAAGCTTTATCAAAGAGAAAAGTCTTAAGCCTACTCTTAATGTGGAGACGGGGTCTCTGCCTCCCGAACCCAAAACGAACCTGGTACACAGGGAGATGAGCCTGATAGCTGAATGATCTGGCTCCCCGTTCTACTTTTAGAGACTCTAGGAACCACCAGTAATCCTGCATTCTGGGAGCGCAGCGTCTTGTAGGGTTGTAAGGTACTATGAGCTCTTTGAAGATAAGATGGGCCTGACCGTGAAGAGCTTGTAGTCAGGCAAGGAATTTAAATTCATTCTGGATTTTACAGGAAGCCAATGCAGAGAAGCTAAAACAGAGAGAAACGTGATCTCTTTTCCTGGTTCGTCCGTCAGAACACGTGCCGCAGCATTCTGGATCAGCTGTAGAGTCTTTATGGATTTTTTCGAGCAGCCTGATAGTAAAGAATGCTGCAGTAATCCAACCTAGAAGTAACAAATGCATGGATAGTTTTCTGCATCATTTTTAGACGGAATCCTGATTTTTGCTAATTTAGGTGGAAAAAAGGGCGTGCTGGAGATCCTTGAATTTGCTTTAAGTGGGAATTAAAGGACAGTCTGATCAAGATGACTCCAAGATTCTTCACAGTGGTGCTGGAGGCCAGGTGATGCCACCAGAGTAACTATCTTTGGATAATGCGTCACGGAGGTGCTTGGGTCCGAGAGCAATAACTTCAGTTTTATCTGAGTTTAACATTAGAAAATACAGGTCACCAGGTTTTAAGTACCTGAAGGCACGTTTGAAGTTTAGTAACTGATTAGTTCATCGGCTTGATTGATAGATAACTGAGTATCATCTGCATAACAATGAAAGTTTATGGAGTGTTCCTAATAATACTGCCTAAAGGAAGCATATATAAAGTGAACAGGATTGGACGAGCACGGACCTTGTGGACTCCATGACTAACCTTGGCGTGCACAGAGGATTCATCGTTAACATGAACCAACTGAGATCAATCTGATAATAAGACTTAAACCAGCTTAGAGCAGTCCCTTTAATGCCAATTAAATGTTCCAATTCTCTGTAATAGATATAATGGGTCAATGGTATCAAATGCAGCACTAAGATCTAATAACACAAGTACAGAGATAAGTCCTTTGTCTGATGCAATTAGGAGGTCATTAGTAATTTCATAAGTGCTGTCTCTGTGCTATGATGAACTCTAAATCCTGACTGAAAATCCTCAAATAAGATGTTGCATGCAGAAAGTCGCACAGCTGTTTGGCGACTGCTTTCTTAAGAATCTTGAGAGAGAAATGGAAGGGTAGATATAGGTCTCTAGTTGGCTAAAAATCTGGATCAAGGTTTGGTTTTTTCAGAAGAGGTTTAATTACAGCAACTTTAAAGTGCTGTGGTACATAGCCTGTTAATAAAGACAAATTGGTTATATCCAGTAGTAGAAGTGTGACTAATGGTAAACTTCTTCTAAAGGGGCCTAGTCGGGATGGATCCAAGAGGCAGGTAGATGGTTTAGATGAAGAAATAATTGAATTAATTGATAAAGATCAAGTGAAGCAAGCAGTCTAAACATGTATCTGGTTTTACAGCTGTTTCTAAGGTTCCTGAGTTAGAGATAAGCCAGTGCCCGTTAAAGGCTGTCTTGGTGAATTTGCTTCTAATAGTATATTTTATCATTGAAGAACCTCATAAAGTCATTACTCCTAGAGCTAGGAATACTTGGCTCAGTAGAGCTGTGACTTCCGTTAGCCTGGCTACAGTGCTGAAAAGAAACTGGGATTGTTCCTATTTTCCTCTATTAATGACGAGTAGTTCGCTGCTTGCAGTACGGAGGGCCTCCTATCATTTGAAGACTATCTTGCCAGATTAAACGAGAATTTTCCAGTTGGTGGAGCGCCAGAGTGTTTCAAGTTTCCGCGATATTTGCTTTAATTTGCGAGTTTCAGTGTATACCATGTTTTATTATCTTCTTTTTTAGAGGGGCAACAGAGTCGAGAGCGTTTGCAGCGAGCCTCTGCACTATCAACAAAATGATCGATTGGGGAGGGACTCATAGCATAGGAGTCCTCCGTTACTTTGGGACTTGGTATGAATTAATGCTAACGGAAATCGCATCCTAAAATTTAGCTACAGCACTCAGATAGACATCTGTATAGAAGGTTTTGCCTAATGGGGTGTAGTCAGCAGTATAAAACTCAAGTTATCAAACAGTGGTCAGATAAAAAGGGGTTCTGTGGGAACACTATAAATGTCAATTTCAACACCATATACCAGAACAAGATCGAGGGTGTGGTTTAACGGTGAGTTGGTTATGAACACTTTGAGAGAAGCCAATAGAATCTAATAGAGAGATAAAGGCAGTGCTAAGGCTATCATTCTCATCGTCCACATGAATATTAAAATCCCCTACAATAATAACTTTGTCCGTTTTGTAGCACTAAGTTTGACAGAAACTCTGCAAATTCGGATAGAAATTCAGAGTATGGACCAGGTGCTCGGTACACTATAACAAATAGAATTGGTAGCATTGATTTCCAACTTGGGTGTGAAAGACTAAGAACAAGACTTTCAAATGAGTCATAATTTAGTTAGGTTTAGAGCGATTAGTAGACTAGAATCAAAGATGGCTGCAACTCCACCTCCTCGGCCTGTGCCTCGAGGAATGTGAGTATTATATGACTGGGGGGGGGTGGATTCATTTAGACTAACATATTCTCCATCACCCAGCCAGGTTTCAGTAAGACAGATAGATCAATATTAGAATCTGATATTAATTCATTTACTAGTACCCCTTTAGAAGAGAGAGATCTGATGTTTAAGAGTCCACATTTAATTCTCCTATTCTTTTGCACTATTGCACTTGTGGTTTAATGTTATGAGGTTTTCATGCACAGCTCCTCTTCTGTTTACCTTTGTTTAAATAATTTTAATTTTAATGGTTGGGGGGCAGACCCGTCACTATGGGATTTTTACTAGGTAACACCTGGAATAAAGGAGCAGAGAAGTGTGTTATACCATGGAGCTAACCATGGTATAACACACCATGGAGACTCTGCCTCCTGGTCCCAAATATGGATTGTCAAGGATTAGGTCCACTAATAAACTGTCAAGATTTCCAGAAATGAGAGCTGCTCCATCCCAAGTGGGATGAATGCCGTCTCTCCGAATCAGAACAGGTCTTCCCCAGAAAGACTGCCAGTGATCCACAAAGCCACATCATTATCTGGACACCACCTCAATAGCCAGCGGCGAAATGACGACATGCGGCTATACATGTCATCACTGGTGAGATTTGGCAGGGGTCCAGAGAAAACTACGGTGTCCGACATTGACTTTGCGTATGTATACACACCGATTCAACATTAATCTTCGTAACCTCCGATTGCCGTAACCGGGAGTCATTAACGCCAACGTGAATAGTAGTCCTGCTGTGAGCTGATATTCTGTATGTGTTGCAAATAATACTGTTATTGCACGGCAGCAGTGAATGGTATTGTTCAGCAAGCAGTATCTGAAGTTTTGGACTGACCGTTGATTGTGAACACTCTTGCCGGATATGAAGCGCCCCTTCCAGTGCCACGGACTGTAAACATGAGGCGTGCAATGTCTACGTTTTCCACGCCCTGATCAGCTTGTACCCTTAAAACAGAGCAACATTTAAAATAGTTTAAAAAAATAATCTATATGTATATATATATATATATATATATATATAAAAATGAATGCAGAAAATTATGCATGTGTTTTAACTTTGTTATAAAGGGTACCCCACTATGTCTATATAGACTGTGTAAATCTCTACTTTAACAAATAAATATCTAAACAGTCATGCAAAAATAACTGAAATCCTGTATAAATGGCTCCTGAAATACAGCATGATCATTTTCCAAGTTCTAAAAATGTAGAAAGTGAGGATAATACCACACAAAAGTGTACTTTTGGTTATTTCAAAAGGGGTTACAAACATTTAAATGACTGTAAAATAGTTACTGTTGGGGAAATCCTTCTATAAACTGACAACTGACTCCATGATGTATTAACACAGCGTTTATTCTTGTGGTCAACAGATGAAATGCGTTTCCGAGCAGTTACACGTGCACGGACCTGATGGAGACTTGTCTAGTACAGAGGTCCCCCAAAAGGCACTTAGACAATATTGTGCTCAGGGTTATATTGGTTCCCCTTGTGGGGCCTGATTGGTCAGCTATACTGTTGCTGGGTTACCCAACCTGCTCTGCCTCTTCCCTCTTTCTTCTTATTATTTTCAGTTATCATTTACCTCACCAGACAGCTATGTTCACTCCCTCCTTAGTTTGTATGTCCTGTTCTCTGAGTTATCAGACCGTCCTGAACTTCAGTGTCCTTGGCCTCACCATCTCCTCCTCCCGTGCTCACTGTAGCATATCTGACTAAGATAGCCCTGCCTGTTCTTTCCCTCCTTAGCTGTAACCCAGCTGCAAAGCATAATGTAAATATGTCACACATACACACACTCTTATTTAGTCTTTGGTTAATTCAGTATATACTTTAAGCCAGCTTTTACGTGGCCGTTCCTGAGTGCCCTGTTCATCACCACCTCAGTCATTGTATTATTTTCCCACAAATTCCCCCTTTTCGCACCTACTAGGTGCGAACACCTTTTACACTAACTGCAGTGCCTCAACGTCCTCCCCGTCCTCTGGCATGGTGAGTAATGGCAGCATCCCAGCGGAATAGGGAGGCGGCGCTTTTCTTTGGACAAGGCAGTGGTGATGAGCCGGGATGTCATGGTCCGCAGGCAGGGCACACAGCAACACCACAGGTAACTAGGAAGCGAGAAAAACAGCAATAGATGTCAAACAAGCAGTGATAAGATTCTTCCATTTGCCAAAAAAGGTTGTCATCCACCCAATGGATTTGATACACCTGAGGCGTCATGCATCTCCTGGGAAAGGGCTCGAAGTTGGTTCAAAGCCCTGGTGACCTTCCCATCCGGGGCAGTGTTGTTAGGATGACCGTACAGCACATCTCTCCGAACATGGAACAGACTCCTCCTTTTCAGCCAACAGCATGTCCAGCGCCATCCTATTCTGGAGCGCCATGAGGGACGTTGGGGCCGTCTGCTCGGCCAGGCCTTCGATGGCATCCCTAGTTGCATTGCTCAAGCGTAAAACATTATAATGCACAAAATTTATCCTATCTACATTTTTGCTGGGAGTGACGGGGAAGATGGCTGAAAGCAGTGGTATATTCTCAAATCCTGCGGCTATTTGATCTGCCAATTTGTATTCATTCGGGACACCCTAGGAACTCCTATGCTGTCTATATAGGTTGGGGTTCCCGCCCATGGATCAAAAGCCGGGCCTTGCATACTACGGGCCCTGCGCCTTCTCTTTACGGTCAGTTGCACAGCCTTATGGTGGGTATAGTGGACTCTATCCCCACCAAAGATATGGGCATAGCTAATCTAACCATAGCACAAACTCCTGACGTTGATTTGGGAACTTTATCTGGGAGTACAACCTAAGACCACCACAATAGTAGAATAGTCCTATTCTAGCCACTGGGCCTAGGGCTGTTTTGTTTTGTACAGTTGTGTTGCACCAGTCTGGGGGTATATCACCTAGTTTGATTGTGGGCTTGCTTGATCCGGTGAGATTGAAACAGTGATATCTTGCAACCCTCCCCCTTTATGGCGGTAAAATACCCTGGTTTTTCAAAGCTGGGGGAAAGAGGGATGCTAGGGTAGTACAATTGCGGGAAGCTGTCTTAGAGTGTGTGAAGTTCAACATGCATGCATATCCTGCTGGGTCCTCATTAGGAAACAACGGGGCCGGGTTAGTGAACATGACTGGTCTAGCTGTGGCACAGGCCACGCACCCTTCCATGTGTTGTTCTTTGGCATTCTGTATTAGCCACCTGATCCATAAATTGTCCTGGCCTGCCACTGCTGATAACTCTAACACATCTTCCACCCTCATTTTAGAGAAGTCCTGCACTATTACGTCTTCCTCCTTCAGAGGGGGGTTTACTGTAGTCTCTGCATGTCAGTGTCATTCTGTGTGTGCGTGAGGGGATCCAAAATATTTATCTGCAGGGGGGTTATCTGGTCACTTCCTGCTATCCACACACCTATGGCTAACATCCAGACATCCTGACCGTTCCTGCTCCCAATTGCTCTATTTACTGACAGGGTTATGGGATTTTTCGTGGGGTCTGAACTATAGTCCCGCTGTATAGATAATATCTCCCATTCATCTTGTTGTACCCACCAATCTCTTTTGTCTGTCAACCTCGCCCATGGTTTCCACCCTCCTGTTGTCCAACCCGCGTCATACCAGCTGTTACAGAGACTACCTTTCACCTGTCGGAAGCGCTCCTTTCACAGTCCTCTACCTTTTGATAGTCGTCACAGATGTACACATCTGTGTTTTTGTAGAAACTATTATACCCCCCGCAGTCTATAGCCTGACACAAATCAAAGGTAAATGACGTGGTTGAGTCTCTCACATAGGGGAGAGTCAATCTGGCACCGCACCTTGGGGATGGGCCCTTAGTGTGTTGCTTCACTACTGCCCAAACTGCTCTTCTCTCTCTCGTCTAGTTTCATTTCCTTTGTTACTGAGAGGTGGTTGGACACTACCGGGGTGATTGTTCTTTGTGGTCTCGGTCCCCATACGCATGTTCCAACCCCAGAATTAATGCTGCAACTCCCACTATACTACTACTGCTAGGACAACTGTTGTCTTTTTCCCAAACCCCATTGCCTTCCAGTTATGGATGTACTATGTGGGGGCTGTTCCCCGCCAAAACATCTCTTCCATCTATACATTTTGGATTGCTTTTCTAATTTCTGCCAATGGGCGGCTAGGAGGTGCGACTGGGGCACAATGTGTCAGGTGGTGCCAAGGTGCTCCTTTTTTACCTTTAACCTGGACCGAGTGTGAAGTAACCTCCCTTACTTCGTAAGGCCCGGACCACCTGGGGTCAGTCCACTTCCTCTTGTGAACTTTGACCCTGACCCAGTCGCCTACCTTGACAGGTAGTGTTGCTTCCTCCTGCGGTTTCCTGTTCGCCAACTGGACCTGCGTAGAAAGGGCTGAAACCAGAGATGTTAGCTTTTTCATATAGTCTGTCATTTCTATTTGCTGAACATCTAACATTGGCATGTGGCCTCCATCTAGTGGAGGTCCTGGCATTTTTCTCCCTGTCATTATTTCATGTGGGGTCAAATGTGTTTCTCGTCCTTCTGAGGACCTCATAGCCATGAGGGCCAATGGGAGCGCTTCTACCCATGTTAACTTGCTTCCTGCACATGCCTTAGCTATCTTAGCCTTCAATGTCTGGTTTGCTCTTTCCACCATTCCCTGTGACTGTGGATGATAAACTGATCCGAAGGCATGAGTGATTCCCAGGGCCTGTTCTACTCTCTTAGTAGTTTGTTGTTAAAATGTGTGCCATTATCTGACCTTATTCGCCTGGGGACCCCATACCTCGGGATGAGTTCAGTTTTGAGCCATTTCACCACTGTTTTTGCGTCCTCTTTTCCGGTGGGAATGGCTTCTACCCACCTAGAGAACCTGTCTCCCATCACCAGAAGATACCTTTTTCCCCCTACCACATTTTCTGCGCCCATATCAGTATAATCTATACTGATATCTTGAAAACAAGCTGTGGGGACTGGGTACGCTCCTTTTAGTGTGGGTATGGTTTCTGAACATTATGCTCTCCACACACCCTGCATTCCTGACAAAAATGTGTCACCATGTCCCTCAAATTGGGGTGCCACCACAACTCAGACAGATTCAGGAGAGTCTGTTTTCTTCCTTCATGTGTTGGTCTGTGTGCTCAGGTAGCAACATTCTGCACATCTCGGCTGATGCTGCTATCTTTCCTTGATGAGCCTCCATATCCATCTTTGTCTCTTTGTGGCGCCGCTCCGCTGCCAATGATTCCATTCATAGGCTTGCCTTTTCTGCATTTCTAGAATGTCTTTAGGCTCAGTGCCATTGGTTGTGATTCTATCTCTTTCGATAGTACCATCTGCTTTGGGAGTATCCTCACGCTCTTTTGGCTGCAGAATCTGCTGCCTCGTTTCCTGCACTTACTCTTCCTTGCCCTGCGTCATGTCCTTTGCATTTCATTATGGACACCTTTAGTGGAGCGGCAATAGCCTCACTAGCTCCATTATCTCCTTCTGATGTTTATGGGCATTCCTGCAGAGGTGACGTATCCTCGCCTTTTCCACATGATCGCGTCCAAGTGTGCTGTTCCTGAGCATAAGCAGAGTCTGTAAAAATGTTCACTGTTCTTCCTTGGCTAGCAGAAGGGCTGCGATCAGAGCTTTTTATCTGCTTTCTGTGCTGGACGCTGGTTGGTTTTATTATTCCTGCTTCCAGTGTCTGATGTGTTCCATCTGGGGTTGTTGGACTACTGCATATGATGCTTTGTTAGTCCCATCCTTTGTTTTGTAGCAACATCCGTCTGTGTAGAGCACATGTCAGCCGACATGTCTGGTACGTTTTCCAGATCTGACCTTATTCTGCTTTCTTGGGCTGCTCTTCCTCGCAAACATGTGGCACTCCCTGTCTACTCATACTGTGGCCATGTTTATTCTTCTGATGATGAGAGGTGATGTGCGGAGGGTACAGGCAGTCTGCAGTTTTGTTCTCCTTGTGGCACTGTATGCAAAATTCCTTGCTGGCCAAAAAAGCTGTGACACCATGTGTGGTGTGGATTGTTATTGGATGGCACATTACAATATGTGCTGTTTTGTCAATGGATTTTGCCAGCGCCGCTACATAGCGGGCACAGGTTGTCTGTCCTTTTTCCACTGATCCAGCCTTGCTGAGGGTACATCAGTACAGTCTGGTCTCTCCCCCTTTTTTCTGAAATAAAATGGCATTGAGAAAGCCATTGTTTCAGAAACCATCATATGAAAGGGAGTGGAGTAGTAGTCTGGGGAGGTGAGTGTCTCTGCCCTTGCTAGGGCACTTTTGAGGTCAGAGAAGGCGGCCTCGGCCTCTTGTTGTCCATAGGAGGGGGGCGGTGAGACAGCGATGACCAGCAGCAGCCACCAGTTCCCTGAGCGATGTAGTTCTGTTGGTATAGTCAGGGATATGTGAGCGGCTGTATCCTGTGAGGCCCAGAAAAGACAGCATGTCTGCAACTGTGAGGGGAAGCGGGTGATGCAGAATAGCCTGTCTATGGCTGGAGACACCCCAAGGCCTGCTGATGAAATTTGTCTGCCCAGAAAGAGGACTTGTCTCCTAGCAACTTGTACTTTGTCCCTTTTGACCTTGTAGCCTTTTGAGGCTAGGAATGTCAGCAGTGCTATTGTCTGTTCCACACAGGTGAGGGGATCTGTAGCAGCCAGCAGAAGGTCGTCCACATACTGTATGAGGACCACAGTTGTGGGGAGTTGCAGCTGCAGAAGATGAGATTTGAGGATCCTGTTGAACAGTCCAGGTGAGTCTCTGTACCCTGTGGCAACCTGGAATACGTGAATTGTTGACCATTGAAAGTGAATGCAAAGTACTCCTGTGAGTCTTGGTGTAGGGGCACAGAGAAGAAAGCATTGGCCAGGTCAACCACTGTGAAGTGGGTGAAGGAGGGGTTAAGTGATGTCAAAGAGACATGTGGGTCTGGGACAGGATGCACAGCTGGGACAGTAATGTCATTAATGGGTCTGAAGTCCTGCACCATGCGCCATCCTTTCCTCCAGCTTTGGGGACAGGTAAAATGGGAGTGTTCCAGGGAGAACGAGTGGGATATATGACACCAGCTTCTAAGAGTCCCTGAATGGTTGGAGCTATGCCTTGGACCTGGTCAGGGTGAGTCTATACTGTGGTCTGTGAATGACTGTGTGGTGCTGCGGTCTGATTGTAACAGTCACAGGATGTGTTTCTAAGAGTCCAGTGTCATATGGGCCGGTGGTGAACAGATGCTGGGGAAGAGTTAGTAGGGGGTAGCTGCGCTGGGATGGTCAGTGCAGGGGAGTCCATGTTCTCTGGGGAGTGGGAGAACTTCAGGCAATGTTTTCTCTGTTGTGTGAGGCCCTTTAAAGCACCACATGTCTTCAGCGTCAGTGTCAGCTTTTAGAAGGCCAGGTGTGGAGGTGGGGAGCCATTTAAATGTTAGTGCACGTTTTATCATAGGGCCCAGGGATCTGGCCTGCTGGCCAAATCCTACTGCGAGTGTGACATGCGGGGAAGAAGAGTCCCAGAGTGTGTACCAGTCTTCAGAGGAGTGCGTTAAGACCACAGAAGCAGCCACCCCTTCTTTACCACAATATATGCCTCTGCATAAGAGAAGGGGGTGCTGTCCTTGCATGTTTGTCTCCCAGTCATCTTGATATGGGTGTCCAGGTCGTCAGCTACATGTAGAGTACAGTGTACTTGTGGGAGTGGGGACATGTAGGGGTGCAGTCTGTATATGGCTGGTTTCAGGATGTTGAATGCATGTTGAATGGAGGGTGTGTCAGGGCCTGTGGGAAGCAGGCGTAACCAATATACATATTGGTGTAGTTCTGGCACTGGGGTTGGTGTGAGGGAGAGAATGGTGACTGGGGAATCAGGAGTGGATACTGGAGGAACAGGAGTGACATGAATGCCATCCTCATTCATCCATATGCACAGATTCAATTTACACATAAGATCTCTTCCTAATAAATTTACTGGGCATGCAGGGGAAAGCAAAAAAGAATGTGTGTGTGTTTGTGAGTTAAATTCGGTTAACAATGGCTGTGTGAAGTGCTGTAAGATAGGGGTCCCACTGACTCCCATAACTGACTGAGTTTGAGCTGAAGGAGGGAAGTAGGTGGAATTTAGACAGGAGAACGTTGCTCCTGTGTCTGCCAGCATTACATGTGGTTTACCTTGAATAGTGAGGGTAATGAGGGGTTCTGTAGTCAGACCAAAATGAAAATCAGTGGGAGGACACCTTCATTGTGGACCCTGTTGGTCATACCATTGCTGTTGTAGGGCCTGATTAGCGGGGGACAGTGGCCATGGGTCACCGGGGTGTGGTTGGGGTGAGGGATTTCTCCCTGGCCCTCTAGGGGGCTGTGCTGGGGGCTCTTGGCATTCTCTTGCATAGTGGCCTTGCTGACCACAGTTGTAGCAAAGGAAGTAGGGCTGAGAGGTCCTTCCTCCAGGCCTGGGCCTAGTCATTCCTCCTCCTCTCTGAAAACCTCGCCCTCTTCCTCTTGTGGGCCAATTTTGCTGGCTCGTGTTCGCTGGCCATGGTGGTTGTGGGGGTGGTGGCCAGGAAGCTTGTGCTCTCTGTAAGAGTTGAGTGACTGCTTCCAACACTGGGGCTTCTGACTGTTGGGGGTTCTGTGAGACTGTCATTTGTTTAGCTTTGCTGGGCTTGGGCTTGTTTAATTCTTCCAGTTGTTTCTTTAACAATTGAGTTTGTAGTCTTTTTAATTCATCTTCTTGTTGCTCTGCTCCTTTTTGGTGTTTTGACAGGAAATGACGCACATTCTCTCGCCCATGTTGCATCGGTCATTGTTTGCAGGCCTACTACTCCTCCTAACTGTGTCTGAACTGCTGTGGGTAATCCCCCTAGTACCCCATGGCGGAACAGCGCCCCTGTGGCGGCGGACTGGTCCCACGGTTCCCTCATAGCACGCTGCCAAATCTTTTTGCTCTATCTGCATAGGCATCAAAATTTTCATCACTTAGTCTTTTTAAATCATGCCATGCTGCATGATCCCCAACTGTGGGATACATGCGTTGCAGCTCAGCCCAAATGCCAGGGGTTACTGCTGATGCAGGCACTGATGCGGGAACAGTGGGTCCAGCCCCCCTCTGGTGAGGGCAGCACTAGCTTCATCTGCTCCCATTACTCTACCCAATACTGCTCTGAGATCTCCAAACACAGCTGCACTCCTGCTGTAAGACTATTGAAAGCTGTGAGGAAATGCTCACCCCTCCTGTCAGGGAGGGAGTTTTGCACACAGAGATCTAA
>NW_022604258.1:0-18824 GCF_008692095.1 Etheostoma spectabile
CCCCTCTAACACTCTTACCAACCCCAATCCTTTGAGGAGCATCGCTGTCTCCACTCCACCCTTTCCCCTCTGTCCCCTACCCCCATTTGGAGTTCACTGACCACATGAATCACCTGGTAGGTGCTGGGAACCAAATATAACACCCCTTCTTCCCCCACCTCAACCCCCGACAAAAATAAAACGCCGGGTTCAACCCCGGGTAACGGTAAAACCCGGCTCCTCTGCCAGGAGGTAAACAACTCTTTCCACTCAGACTGATAAGGACGCTTGTGTGGCAAATCCAGTACAGACCTGATAATGTGCCGGGAGGGCCTTGGCTCCAGGCCTAGACACACTCATGACTTTTTCCAAGACAAGCCCGGGCCCTGTGTATTCAATTCTTCTTCTCTCTTTATGTGTGATAGGTACTAGAAAAGAATGGTGAATAAGCACTTAACTGCAAACTTAGCAAATTTAGCATCCATTGCCTCGTCAGCTACAGCCTGTCCCAAAAAATGAAAACACACTAACACTAGCCTTACTAAACGTCAGGTCTTTGGCAGAAAAATCCTTTTTAATCAATGATTATATATCAAACACAATCTAGATTTTATGTTTTTTAACTGAAACCTGTTTAGACCATAATAACAGTGCTGCGTGCTTCTTCTCCTCGGTCCGCTCCCCCTAACTTCAGTTTTATGAGCGAGAATGAGAGTGAATAAGAAAGGAGGTGGAGTTGCATTTTTTGTAATGACTCATTCCACTGTACGCAAATATGTTTGGAAATTTTGCTTCTCTTGAATATGTTGCTCTTCAATTAAGATCTTCCCCTCAAGTGATTTCTAAATATCTACAGGCCACCTAAATATTGTGCAACCTTCATTGATGACTTCACTGAACTGCTGTCTATAAGCTGTATTACCTTTGATTGTGTAATCATTGTGGGTGATTTTAACATTCATGTTGACAACCCCCAGGACAGGGGGACCAAAGAACTGTGTGTGTTTTTGAGAACTATGGACTGACTCGCATGTGACAGAGCCCACGCACAATAAGGGCACACTCTGGACTTGATTGTCTCAAAGGGTCTGAACATTTCCAAGGTTGTGGTTGACTGACGTTGCTCTCTCTGATCATTCCTGTGTTTTCTTTAACGGCACTATCTCTGTGCCCAAAAGTGTCCAAACAAAGATAATCAGAAAACGGTATATCACTGAAACACCAGTAAAACATTTATCCAATTCTTTCTCCTCCACACCCGCCCTCTCTGGGCTCTCAGTCAGTGAGCTTGTAGATAAGTTCAACTGTAAATTACAAATGTTATTGATGCCATTGCTCCCACTAAGGTCAAAGTGTCTCTGGAAGAAAAGATCTCCATGGAGAATGTCCTACTGTGAGAACAGGAAAAAGAGTGTAGGAAAGCTGAACGAAGGTGGCGAAAACAAATCTCCTGTCCATTATAACACCTATAAAGAGAGACTTCGCACTTATAATTGGAACTGAGGAATGCAAGAAGGTCCTTTTTCTCTGATATTATCTCTAGAAACAATAATAATCCGGTGCTTTGTTTGCTACTGTTGATAGGTTAACAAACCCTCCATTACCAGTAGCATCTGAACTTTTATCACCAAGGCCTGCAACAACTTTGCATCCTTCTTCAAAGACAAAATTCGAAGATTAGACTAACAGTCAGTGCCTCCATATCAAGTTCAGATATGTGTTTCACAGTGTTCAAGCAAACTAGTTCCAGATGACAGAATTTCACACGATCACCATACAAACCTGGAGGACATTATTCACATCTGAAAACCTCGACCTGTTGCCTTGATATTCTACCAACGGACTTTTCAAAATGTTTCCAATTGTTTGACTTCTGATCTTCTACAGATTGTGAACACATCTCTCTTTGTCAAGTATCTTTCCACAGGCCCTAAAAACTGCAGTAATCAAGCCACTCTTAAAAGAAGAACAACCTACACAAGTCCCTAATGAGCAACTATAGGCCATATCAAACCTTCCGTTTTAAGTAAACTCATTGAAAAGTAGTCTTTCAACAACTCAACCATTTCTTGTCACTAAGCAACATTTTGATACCTTTCAGTCGGGTTTCCGACCCCACCCAGCACAAACGGCTCTTTCAAAGTCTTTAGTGACATCCACCTTAACACAGATAATGGCAAAATTTCAATCTAGTATTACTTGATCTCAGTGCTGCATTTGACACGGTCGACCATGACATATTACTACCGATTGGAAAACTGGGTATGACTTTCTGGCTTAGTACTAAACAGTTTTGAATCCTACCTAAATAGGGATTTACTTTGTGTCAATAGGTAATTATGCATCTGAGCATACAAATATGGCGTGCGGAGTTCCGCAAGGCTCCATTCTGGGCCCTTCTGTTAAACATCTACAGCTTCCACTGGCTCAGATTATGGAGAAAAACAAATAAGTTTACCTAGTAATGCGGACGACCACAAATTTACAAACCTTATCGCCAGGGACTATAGTCCAATACAAAAACTGACTAAGTGCATCAAAAAAATTAACGACTGGATGTGCCAGAACTTTCTGAAATTAAATGAAGAAAAACTGAGGTAGTTGTTTTTGAAAAAAAGCGGAACGATTAAAGTCTGCGCTCAACTTCAACACCAATTTTAAAAACAACAGACAAAGCCAGAAATCTTGATGTAGTCATGGACTCAGACCTGAATTTAACAGCCACATAAGACAATACATAGTCAGCCTACTATCACCATTAAGAATATATCCAGGTTAAAGGACTTATGTGTCAACAGGACTTGGAAAACTGGTCCCATGCTTTATCTTCAGTAGACTTGACTACTGTAAACGGGTCTTTACAGGTCTCCCTAAAAAATCTATCAGACAGCTGCAGCTGATTCAGAACGCTGCGCTCGAGTCCTCACTAAGACCAAGACTGGATCACATCACTCCAGTCTGGAGTATTTACACTGGCTTCCTGTGTCTCAAAGAATTGATTTCAAAGTACTCTTGCTAGTTTATAAATCCCTTAACGTTTAGGTCCAAAACATTTCTGATCTGCTACTACACTATAACCCCCCAGACCTCTCAGGTCATCTGGGACAGGTCTACTTTCTGTCCCCAGAGTCAGAACTAAACAGGGTGAAGCAGCTTTCAGTTTCTATGCTCCTCATATCTGGAATAAACCCCAGAAACCTGTAGATCCGCTGCTACTCTCAGTTCTTTTAAATCAAGGCTGAGACCTTCCTTTTTGATGCTGCCTTTCTTTAAATGATGCTCATTTCTTTGATTTCTTATGCTGCACTGTAACTTTTATTCTTGTGTTTTATGTGTCCTAATGTTTCTATTTTGTTTTTAACTGTCTATCATGTGTTTTACCGTTTTTAATGCTTATGATTTTTACCTGTTTACTTGTGTTTTATCTGTTTAACTGATTTTGTGTAAAGCACTTTGAATTGCCCTGTTGCTGAAATGTGCTATACAATAAGCTGCCTTGCCTTGCCTTGCCTATAGAAAATGTGTGTTTATAAAAAATAAAATAATTTTGTTAAATTAAACGTGTAAAACTAATAACGAATATTTTGTATTTAGCACAATTACATTGCGTTGTTCTATCCTATCCAATATTTCTAAGCATAATTTCTATGCTGTTTTTTTGATTTACACAAAAAAATGTACCCCTGGAAGTACACTTGACCGACAAGAATTCAAAATCAAAAATTTTAATTCCGTCAAAGGTTTGATATCTTCAATAGTTATAGATAGGGCCTTCACGCAATACACAGATACAATATTAACAACAACAGTTACTGGGCCATGATATATTTCCCATTTTTGGATAATCAAAGAAGGACCTAAACAATGGATGTACATTAATTACTAAAATTTTAATTTATCTATTTCATCCGGCCATCAGCTGTTTCTTAGGCCAGCAACACAATGGCTGCGTTGCGCGAGCATGGCGTTGCAGTAACGTGTCAGCTTTGTGGCGGCTGCGTGGATTTTTTGATGTCCCACACACCAGAAACATGTCTGATGCGGAGCTGTTGCTGCTGCTAGGTGACTACAGGAGAGGGCAAACCTGAAAATGGGTAAACATAAATATATATATGCTCTTGATTTGATTAAAGCAAGACAATGTTGGCAGTATTGACGGCCAAATAGGTTACAGAATATTTTTGGATGTCAAAACCAAGAGACTTTAAACATCAACATGTTATTTATTGATATGTGTTTGTGTCAAAATTACATATAAATGTCTTTTCTATTCTATTTTGCCTGGAAAAAAAAACGCTCACGTGTCGTGTGATTCTATTTCTAACAGGCATGCGTTTTGCGTGATACGTACGTGTCACGTAGGCAGTGTAAAGCTCTAACCTGTTAACATGGGAGCCAAAATAATAACGAACATGCCACGCAGCTGACACGCTCGCGCAACGGATCCAGTGTGTAGCCGGCCTTGCTGTTTTTCTCAGGCCTCAGAGACTGATGAAACGTTGGGGCCAAAAATGCAGAGAAGCAAGCATAGCACTCTCCACAGCAACAGTGGATATCCCAGGGGAGCTAACATAAGCAGGGACAAAGGCCACCCACAGCAGAGAATATCAGCATGCTGAAGGTGATCAGTTCGGCCTCAGGGAGTTTACGAGCAAGAAAGACCAAAAGAAGGCAGGTGCAGGCCAACAAACCAATGTAACCTAGAACCAGAGAGAAGCCCCCACAGAGGCCATAGTGTACGTCAGCGTGCAATCAAAAAGTCAAATCAGATCAAATCCCTTTGAATGCAGAATAACAAAAGTTAATATTTCTTAAGACTCAACCTGTTGAGCAAAACCACATATGAAGGTCAAAATGCATATTTCAGACACCAGACATGACCTGCGATGGCAACTGACACGGTATCTAAACTGAGACATACCCCTCCTACTTTGAACATTTGAACTGTTGACGTAGATGTTTATAATACATGTAAAGCCTTTTCGCAACCAAGTAAACAGGATGGCACACAACCTCAAATCACTATTCTCAAGAGTGACATTAAAACAAGAGCATGATTGCCAATAATTAGTGTTCATGTAGGTAGGCGGTAGAAGTGCAAAGTGTGTGTGAATATAAGCCAATATGTGAGTTTTTCCTTTATTAAAGTGAGTTTTTTAGTGCTTTTCTTACATGCAGCATCAAACCTCTTTTTTAAATTTAGTTTAAATAGGCCAGACTGTTGTACAACAGTTCCTGCTGACCTTAGCTTTATTGATGAGACAGGCATGATGAGACAAACATGTTGCCCTAATGCATATTCAAAGCAAAAATTATAATGGTTAATACAGATAAGCTACGACATGTAAAGCTACGCCATGAAAGCAGGCCTCTTGACTGTGAATAACTGTTGTCATTAAATGCTATTCAGTTAAATAGATGCACTGTCAGTGCAGAGATAAAACAACTGTCATGAATTGGGACATTACAGTTGTAGAGGGACACGCCAAGTCTGTCTGAACCATTGGCACAAGCCTTTCTGCATATCTTCCCCATTGCTAATTAAAACACTCTTTGTATAATGAGGACATCCATCTGACAGAATTTTAGAGATTCATATTTTAGCTCTTTTTTTGGTCAAAATCATTTTTCAGATCCTTGGCTAATAAGACTTTATGTTAAATGACTTCTTTTTGTCCCGAGAGCTTGACTGCATGCTTCTGTCAGAGACGTGGGTTCAACCCGGTGAGCGTTTCCCCTTCTCAGAGCTTCTTCCTCCAGCATGCTCTTTCTTTAGCTCCCCTCGAACCACGGGAAAGGTGGAGGGCTAGCGACAGTCTTTAAAACCAGTCTTAACTGAAAAAAATCCCATGTGAACAATACAAGAGCTTTGAGCTGCAACTTTTTGAATTAAACTTCAATTTAACAGTGGTATGTGCGCTCATTTACCGCCCTCCTAAGTTCAATAAGGATTTTATTAAGGACTTTTCGGCGTTTGTGGCGGGTATTACTCTTAATTATGATCATTTTTTAATTGTTGGTGATTTTAATATTCATGTTTGTTGTGTTTTAAGCCCTTGGTCAAGGACTTTTTAACATTTTAGATTCTTTTAATCTTACTCAGTCTGTAAACTGCCCGACCCATAACAAGGGACATTTTTTGGACCTGGTCCTGTCCCATGGCCCAAATCTGTCCATAAAGGACATTTATGACGCAGGTATTTCTGACCACATGCCGGTCTTGTTTTCTGTTTCTTTGCCGTGCCCTCAAAACAAAGTGTGCGTCCCCATGCGTCAGCGGCGCGCAATTAATCCATCTACGGCTTCCTTTTTTGTTGCAGCGTTCAACACCTCTCCATTTATGTCCCTGCAGACCTCTTTTTTAAATGTGGACATTGATGAGATGGTTACTTTATTTGACTCCACGTGCACAGAAATCCTTGACTCAATAGCACCGTTCAGGCACAAGAGCTCTGGCGCAAATGGGGAGCCATGGCACAATGACACTACTCGTGCTCTCAGAAGGGAATGTCGTCGTGCTGAGAGAAAATGGAAAAAAGACAAACTCCATGTATCTCTGGGATTTTAAGAGACTGTTTGTCTAACTACCAGGTCGCTGTTAAAGCTGCAAAGACTCAGTATATGTCAAAGCTTGTGCAAAACAACTGTCACAAAGCTCATGTCCTTTTTAATGTTTTAAATAGGATAATCAATCCCGCTGAACATACTGGTATTATTCCTAGTGCCCTTCTGTGTGACAAATTTTGTAAATTCTTCACTGATAAGGTGTCCAGAATCCGGGCTTTAACCCTTTGTGCTGTGCCAGATCCCAGTATTATACCTTTCTGTTCAGCTGTTTTTGAAGATTTTAGGCCAATATCTTTCTCTGATTTGGCAAAGACGGTCCATAGTTTGAAACCCTCCGTCTGCTCATTGGACACCCTTCCTGCCAAGCTTTTTAAAGATGTTTTCGACTCTGTTGGGCCTTGTATCTTAAATTTGACAAATTTGTCTCTTTCAACTGGGTGCGTTCCAGCTGCTTTTAAAAAGGCCGTTGTACAACCCCTCCTGAAAAAGCACAATCTGGACCCTTCTGCTTTGTCCAACTACAGGCCAGTTTCTAAGCTACCTTTTTTATCCAAAGTTCTTGAAAAAGTGGTATATGCCCAACTTCAGGTACACCTTAACTCGAATAATATCTTTGAAAAATTCCAGTCTGGTTTTAGATCTTGTCACAGTACAGAAACTGCTCTTTTAAAAGTTTTTAATGATCTTTTTTTAATTTCTGATTCTGGTAGCTCTGCTGTTCTAGTGCTTTTAGATTTGACTGCAGCGTTCGATACGGTTGACCACAAGATTTTATTGTCAAGCCTCGAGTCCTGTGCTGGCATAAAGGGCACAGCTCTGAAGTGGTTTCAGTCATATCTGACAGACAGGTCTTTTTCTGTAAACCTTTTCTGTAAGCCCCGATTGACAGCGGGGTGCCTCAAGGCTCAATTTTAGGCCCAGTCTTGTTCTCGCTGTATATGCTGCCCCTCGGATCAATCTTCCTAAAATACAACATATCCTTTCACTGCTTTGCAGATGATGTCCAGATTTACCTACCTTTGAATTCTAAAACAAACTCAGTTGAAGCTCTGAGTAAATGCCTACATGATGTAAAAGACTGGATGTCATTGAATTTTTTGAACTTAAATGATAAAAAAACTGAAGTTGTAATTTTTGGGAAGCCCGATGTCTCTGGTTTTAACAATGCTCTTGGTCCTATGTTCTCAAATTGCTGCCCACTTGTAAAAACTCTTGGTGTTTTTATTGACAGTTCTTTTAAACTCGATAAACAAATCAGTTCAGTGGTAAAAACAAGCTTTTTTCAGCTCAGACTTCTTGGGAAGGTCAAGCCTTACCTGCCCCATAGTCAACTGGAAACAGTTGTGCATGCCTTGATTACAAATCGCCTGGACTACTGTAACTCACTGTACTATGGCCTTGAGCAGTCTTCAGTTCACCGATTACAGTTAGTCCAGAATGCGGCTGCACGCCTGCTGACAGGAAAAAGGCGCTATGACCACATCACCCCTGTACTGTCGTCTCTCCACTGGCTGCCTGTCGTTTTTAGAATCCATTTTAAGATCTTATTGTTTGTTTTTAAATCTCTGAATGGGCTGGCACCATCATATTTATCCGATATGCTGGTTTTGCACACTCCAGTCAGAGCACTTAGGTCCGCTGATCAGTTGCTTTTAGACTGTCCCAGAACAAGACTGAAGACCAGAGGGGACAGAGCTTTCTCGGTGGCAGGTCCGAAGCTCTGGAACTCTCTCCCCCTGAACATTAGAGCAGCTTCCTCTATTGAGAGTTTTAAATCACTTTTAAAAACTCATCTCTTTGCACTGGCTTTTAACACAAGCTGAGCTGTGACATTTTGTGGTTGTATTGATTTGAGCAAAGCTTTTTATCTGTTGTATTTTGTTGTTTTTGGCATATTCAATTTTAGATTGTTTTTCTGGATATTTGTTATGCCTTCTTCTTATGTTGTTATTTATAATTGTACAGCACTTTGGGGCGGTAGTGACTGTTTGTAAATGTGCTATATAAATAAACTTTGACCTTGACCTTGACCTTTATGGGTCTCGAAAAACAGCTACTCAGTCTGTGCCAATTCCCTCAGATCAAATTAAATTTAGTTCAGTTCAATCTTTATTGTCCTGCATGGGACATTTGACTTGCAGGGTGGCAAAAACACCCAACAGACAACTTATATTACATGTATTACCTGTTAAGGGATAAAAGCTTTTTAGTAAGGCTAGTTTTTCCAAAACGCAAGTGTGTTGTGGCCCTTTAAGGAAGTCTTTCACTAATAAAGATGATTAGTTATTTGGATAGATTATTACGTTATTTATACATTTTCTTCCCGTTTCTCATTCTTTGTATAAATTCAAAGAACTGGATCATTTGGAGAGGAAAAAGAAAAAGACCAGAGTGTGTTTTCTATAACAACCAAGACATCATTCGTGTTTTTGATTTATATCAGTATGCATTTTAAATGAGATGTTTAAGTCCTCAAAACCATCCTTCTCTTCTGTGTTTCCTCAAATGTCATAAGAAATTAAATGAGTCAGCATTAGTACTAATAATGAAATGATGAAGTCCTATGGAATTTGTCGTGCTCTCACCGCCATTTTACTACTCTCCCTACAATACTTCACTTGTGTCATTCTAACCTGATTTAAAATGGCATTTCTGTAAATCATAGTACATAGGACATCACTCAACTCAAAATAAATGTTCATGGCACAACCAGTGATGTGAATAGTTGCATTACCGTAAAGAAAACAGAACCACAACCATGACATGTTTTATTTATGTTTAATAATGTTTCTATGTACCAAGTTTGTTACACTAGTAATAGTTGTACAAGTACAAGTATTGATGTAAAATATGCTTTCAGTTCTATTTTTAACTATTCAGTTCTTTGTGTGAATACATCTGAAATTTTGGTCAAACAAACTAATAAAATAGTAGCTAGTCTTATTTAAATTGAATAAATGCAGGCAGATTGATAAGAAAATAATGAATTAGGTGCATTGTTAATATTCTACGCTACCTACCCATCAGGTGTTTCCTAGTATTTTTATCTGGCCTCAAAAGAATGATGAAACACTTTGGAGCAAAGATACAGAAAAGTAAACCGTAGCTAGAGGCGAGAATTGCAAAAATCTCCACAGCAACAGCATATTTTCCGGGAGAGCTAACGTAAGCAGGGACAAAAGCTATCCAGACAGCACAGAATATCAGCATGCTGAAGGTGATCAGTTTGGCCTCATTAAAGTTGTCAGGGAGTTTACGAGCAAGAAAGGCCAAAAGGAGACTGGTGCAGGCCAGCAGGCCAATGTAACCCAGAACCAGAGAGAAGCCCACCACAGAGGTCATGGCACACTTGAGGGTGACCTTTAACCCTGGGATATCCAAGTCAGCTTGAGGCACAGGGGGGCTGAGCAACAGCCAAATAAGACAAATAAAAACCTTGATGAAAAAAGCATAAAAAAATGTCAGATTAATGTAAGTAATTGCTGTATTAATTTTGTTATTAAAAAGTGATTCTGCAACTCTGACCTGTAAAAAGGAAAAGAGGCAAACACTTCCTCTCTGTTGGCCCGGACCAAACCACTTCATCAAGGTTTCAGCGCCAGGCCGAGCTGAGCGGAAAGCAGCCAGAACCACTATGGTCTTAACTTTGAGGCAGGAAACACAGAGTACAAAGCTGATCCCAAAAGCTGCCTGCTGGAACCGACAAGTCCAGACTGATGGACGACCAATGAACACCAGTGAGCACAGGAAGCAGAGCTTCAGCGACAGGAGAAGCAGGAAGCTCAGTTCTGAATTGTTGGCTCGTACCTGAAAATGAGAATTGGGATTAAATTGTTATTAAAACGACAAGCACAATAACAATCCAATATAGATTCCCTTGCCCTAGATTTAAGAAAAAAAAACGCTTTTTAATTACATCACTCTGAGGTCTTACCATAGGTGTTTGACGGTAGTAAACAAAAACTACAAACACAGCTGTTGTCACCATGGTACCAGACACAGCTGCTGTAGTCAGGGCAATGCCCAAAGTTTCATTAAAGGAAAGGAAGTCCAGCTGGCGAGGGATGCAGGCAGTTCGTTTAGCATTGGACCAAAACTCTAATGGACAACGCTCACAGTGAAGGGAACCTGGGAGAGGAAGACATACCAAAACGGGCCGTAGGGAAGAACTGGGGACACTGTAGGATGATCTGAAAGTTATACAAGTCAGTAATATCTTATATGTTAATTTCCTCACCAGTTTGATTGCTGATCTCCCCATCAGCACATGGGATACAGTCAAAGCAGCAGAGAGGTTCTCCTTTCCTGCTGGCCTTTCGGGTGCCTGGGGGGCAGCTCTCACTGCACACTGAAGTAGGCACCTAGACAAGTAGATAACATCTTGTGAATCACAGTAAATATTTTATTCAATAGAGCTTTTGGCATTGACATGAATCAATACTGTTTCTTTTTAACCACCTGATTGGACTCGGTGCTCCACTGAATAGCTGACTCGTTTAGGTGGAGGTCAAACCCATCCACACGACCAATCACAACAAGTTTGAGTGATCCCTCAGGGGTGTTCTGCCAGTTGATAAGGTCGTACTTTGCTGGGGTGTTGTCGTCTTGGAAATAAAACATTTCACCCTGTGGCGATGTGAAGTTCACGTTGTTTAAGTGCTGCAACAGCTAAGAAGAGCAACATTGTAGTAAATTTTTTTAAAATCTAAATGTAGATAAAGGTCCTATGACATGCTACTTTTTGGATGCTTTTATATAGGCCTTAGTGGTCCACTAATACTGTATCGGAAGTCACTTTTCCAAAATTCAGCCTTGGTACAGAATTCCAGCCACTAGAGCCAGTCCCACAATGAGCTTTCCTTAGGATGTGCCATTTCTGTGTCTGTAGCTTCAAATGCTATTAGGGAGGAGAGTGGGGGGGGGGGAACTGCCATGTTTTGCTTGATGTCTCTTTCTCATGGGTGGGACAAATTCTCTGGGCGGGCAAAGCAGAATAAGAGGAGGTAATCCTGCTTTATGAAGTCCCATGACGTCATAAGAACGCCGAAGCGGCCCATCTGAGCTTTCATTTTCTCAAAGGCAGAGCAGGACACCCAGGGCTCGGTTTACACCTATCGCCATTTCTATAGGCAGGCTGGGGGAACTCATATTAATGTTAAAAAAAGTGAAATTGTCATGCCATGGGACCTTTAAACAGTTGCATTTGTCACATAAAAAAATTACTTAACATCCCTATAAAAATGTGTGGTGTTGAAATAGACATACTGGTGTTTACCTCTATGGATTTGATGCTTTTTGGAGAAGAGCAGGTGGGGCTGTTGTTTCCAGGTGAGCTGTCTCTGACGGGCAGAGAAGCGTGTGAAGGGCGTGTGCTGCAGCATAAACAGCAAGGTAGACATTATAGGTCACCCTGAGCTGAGATGTATCAGTGAAGTGATTCTGCACTCCCTCCAGGGACTCTGTGCCACTGCAGGGTGGTTGAGAAGCTTTTTGAAGCAACCTGTCTGCTTGAGACGGCAGTGAAGAGGCATATTTGGAGAGTGGTGTGGCCCCAGGATTACAACTAAATACCTTTTCCCAAAATTCTCTTAAGAATGTATCGTCAGGACGACGAGATGGTTTCAAACTTCTGATAAAATATTCAAATCCAGGTATGACTCTACTTCGAATGGCCACACCAAGCACACCCCTTGCCACCACAGAAGTGACAGGATCTTTGAGAAGATCAGCACTTGTGCTCCACGCCTCACTGGCCACAAACTGTTTGTCAGTCACCTAGTGACAGCAACACAACAAAATCAAAAGATAACTTTAAAAAGCTAAAATGTTTTTTTGAATAAGATCAGTTTGGTTATTATTTATAGATTAAATACCCAATTGTATTCCGATTACTCACATTTATCTTGGAGAGTTGCAGGAACAGTTCCCTCACATCTGTGTACCAGGTAAAGATCAGAATCACTTTTGCAGTCGAGGCCTGAATTGTGAGGGCTGCTCGTCTGGCATCACTCATAATGTTTTCCCTTTGGAGAGTCTCTATAAATTCCACACACACCCCTGCCTCCTGAGTCTCCTCCTGAAATAACTGACATAAAAAGTTGAAAGGAGCAAAAAGATTAGCTGAATCTATCTTGAATAGAGTAAATAGCAATGCAGTGCAAATGGAAACACCTTTATTGCCACAAGGCCATAATCGTTGTTTACTACCACAGCCCCAACATAGGTCCAATTATATCGTATGGCAAGCTGGGCAATGGCCCAGGCTTGGTAAATATCACTGGGCATGGTCCTGAAGAAGTGAGGATACTGGCGCCGGTCACTCAGACAGGGACAGCTAGCTGTGTAGCTCATCTACAGTAAAAGAAAAAAAAAAAACGTAAATACTAGGATATTCTAAAATTGCATGCTTATTCTGAAATCTCACACACGTAAAGATTGTTATAATCTCATTTTCACCCCGGGGATTGTTTTTTTAAGAAGACTGTTTACTGCAGTGAACAGCAAATCGTTTCATTTTCTTTTACAGCAAAATGAAGGTGAGAAAACATAAATGTGCCATGTGCACCAAAGTCCATCCGTCAATAGGTTAAATAAAACCCTATGAACGTAATTTTTTTTAACATTATGAGTGAAAATCTGAAAGTTATTGACTTTTTACTTCCAATTTTTCTTTAAACATTTTTTATATATTCAAACTAAACACAAATACAATTTGGGGTTTTAATGGAGCCTTACTAAAGGTACAGAGAGTGGCCCCAGGGATCTGGAGAGTATCTTGGCTTCTTCGGATGAGGAACCACCAATGATCAAAGGAACAGGCTGAACACCTGATGACATTATGATAATAATGAAATAGTCATTTTTTGGGCTTGGTTCTCTTTCAAACGCAACATTGCAGTGTTTAGGCTGTCATCAATCTATTTGCTTGGTATTAAAACAGAAGTATGAACCATGCAGTTTGATATAATACCTTTTTTTTCTCCAATTCCCTCTTCATACCCAGAAGAATAGCCCAGAGGGTCTGTTGAATTACAGTTAGCGCTGTCTCCTCCAACCAGCGACAGTGCAGCCTGCATAGCCCACAGGGCTACACCACAGCTATCATGAATATAGTAGCCCAGCTTCACCCCTGGCAGCAAGGTTGTACTGTGATTGATTTCCTCCAGTGCAAACACCATAGCATAAATATACTGTAATGGGAGATTTTCCAAACTGATACCACAGGAGAAAAAGCATAAGAAAAATATCAGTCAAAATGCTGTCAAAGTGACTGTGAAGATCAGTAATAAATCTTAAATAATATGGGTAATCGTCTTCATTATCAATAAATAGCATTAAATAAGCAATAATAACAAAATATTTTGGACAAGAAAATCAACCCATATGTGTAACGACACTACCAATAGTTAACAATCTATGGAATAGAAAAAGATGATGAGTGCATGAATTATGCAGTATACACAGTAAAAAGTAAATTTAGAGTTTTACCTAGTACAACGCTTGAAGTCAGGCAACTGAGTGAAGTCATTGTTTGTAGCTGGAGGCTTAGAATGAACATTAAAGAGCCCACCAATAACTACATCTCCATCCTGAAACAGACCCTGGTTGCTGGGTGTGCCCAAACGGGAACAAGACACTGTCTCAACCACCTGTAACCCCACCCTGAGCCCCAGCCGTCTGCCGACAAGCCCAGGAAGAGCAGGGATGGGGCTGAGCATGGTCTCAGAGTGAAGAGCCAGAAGAACCAAGACATGGATGGAGCTGTTCTGGACACTTTAAATGTGTACAATATACCCAGCTAGATGGCTTCCCATTGGTACAAAAGAGGTGTATTACAGTAAACAAGTTCCTGAAATGAAAAAAAAAATTGTAATTATCTTAATTCCTTCTTAATATATCTGTTAGACGTCCACATGTAAATCAGAATAAATTCCAGTGAAAAAATGAATATTACAAAAGATACAACTTGCACTGACAACAGACAAGGTATAACATACTCCCCCCCTCCAGCACTACACAACATAGATGTTTTTCTGTGTATTTATAACAGCTGTAAAGCCCATGGCGGAATGATAGTAAACAGGATGACACTGCACGAAATCACTTCTCTCAAAGGTGAGAGAAAAACAATAAGAAAATAAGTGACAGCTGTGTGATACAGAAACTACCGTACTAACCTGGAGGGCAGGGACCACATAGATCCCCATAGAGTTAGATTTTCTTAACGTTTAACATTTGGTTAATAAATTAATCCACCGTGGCTCATAAATACTAGGCCACACCCACACACAAGGACATACCTGGTTCAAAGGCTCAAAAGGTAATCTCATCTCACAGAACTAAATTACATAACAATTAATTTAAAGGGGTTAAAGGAGAATTCCGGTCAATTTCAACATGTAGTTGTGTGTTTGTAAATTTGGAGTGCTGCCAGTAGAGAGAAAAATGATATCAATCGTTGCTGCCTACACCCTGTTATCCTCCTGCTAGAGTTAGTACCCAACAGGCTTAAACAGGGCAAGTTTTAAACTTGTTTTTAGCCTCTAAACATGTTCATAATATTCATTAAAAGTGCCTACCCATGTGCAGTGAGTCCTTCCGAGAGAACACAGTGAATCTGACTGCTGTGTGACAGAAATGCATGAAAGTTGTGCTAATTCAGCTGTGTTTAGTTCTGGTGTTGATATTGCAAGGAGTGATTCGGGACTGTCTACAAACTAAAACACAGAAAAGAGATAAAACGTGTTTTCAAAAATAAGCACATGCTTATTTTATGAGTGCCGTAATACAACTAGCAGGAGACAAGTTATAATTGAGTTAAGTTTGGAGACAACACCTTTTTTAATCATTAAATTGTTAGCCTACATGTTTTTGTTTTATCTCTTTTCTGTGTTGTAGTTTGTAGTCCCTGAGTACTCTAACTGCCATCTAAACACAGGAACTAAACAGGGATGAATTAGCAGAACTTTCAGGTATTTCTTTCATATCTACTGCAGTCAGATTTGCTGTGTTTACTGAGAAGAAATCACTGCACATAGGTAGGAACTTTTAAAGACATTTTTAACATGTTTAGAGGCTGAAAATAAGTTTAAAACGTACCCTGTTTGAGCCTATTGGGTGCTAACGCTAGCAGGAGGATAACATGGTGTATACAGTACCAATTGTTTTCATTTTTCTCTCTACTGACAGCAATCCAATTTTACAAACAACAGAGCTACATGTTGAAATTGACCGGAATTATCCTTTAAGTGAGAAGGTACTGATGAGCAGCAGGTGTGCAATTGCTCACCTCCATCATTGTTCATTTTACAAGCAATTACATCCAATTACACACTGACAGGGAAGAGGTTACAGAGGTGGAAAATAATCATTACAATGCTATTAATTCATTGCATTTATAAAGTGCTTTCTCATAGACACTACTCTCTAACACCACCAATAGGTTGTTTTTCATGGTTTTGTAGATCATAGCTAACACAGTGTAAAATGTATTTTTCTTTATCTACAGTATATACATATCTTTATCTACAGTATATACATTATTATACTGTGGCTACAGTATGCAGTTCAACATTTGTAATACATTGAATAATGTAGCCATTCAAAAAACAGACTTAGGAATTTATCATTACTGGTAAATTTCCACTGTCTATCATTCAGTGTCTGCATAATATACATAGAAAGGGATTGCAAAGAAGGTTAAAAGAAGAGGAAGAAAGGTTGATTCAACCTCTGCACTCTTTGTGGCACCATCATTACGAAACCATTGTCACATTAAACTGCAACTGATGATTTCTTGACATAAATGAATACATGTGGAAGTGGAATCCTCTAAGTACAGATATGAAATTATTTAATGCATGAGAATTGTATGCTGAGTAAGACAAATGAAAATGACATGACAGGTTTCATCTCCAAAACTGACACACGAAGAAGCAGGAACCTCTTATTCAGCATTGGCAATGTTAAGCTGTAGACCACACTCAACACAACCTGGTTGGCATTATACACAAGTGAAGTAGTTAAGGAACTCTTCCCCACACCCAGCTGGTGTATATGTGTAATAGGTAATAGGTTTTTGACTAGCATGTCCGACAAGGAACAAACCTTGGAACCTTGGAACAAACCTTGTTTAGAGATGAGGAAAGTAGCTGCGCATCATTCCATTTGATGGTATGATACTTCCATCTAGTGGTTTATTTTGGTAAATGCAGCAAAACTATGACGTCAGTGAACTATATAAAGCTAGAACATACTGTACTACTGATATTGGTCCACTGTGAATGTAATACATTAACTTAAATTAATTATTGCATGCCAATGGTTTACCAATTAATGAATCTTTAATCTTTCTTGAATCTTTCTGTTTCAAAAAAATAATTAATGTAGTGTCATTTTAATTAAAACGTTTGGGACAGGTGGAGAATTGTATCCATTTGAGTATTTTTTTTAAAAACACAGAATACAACCACATGCAAAATAATTATTAATTCATAATTATTAATGCAAAACGCACCAATACACTTTTTAGTAAGCAGCATTTAATGTAAGTGTTTATTTTTCTTTAAGGATTGATATAAAGTGTTATGTTAGTATTTAATAATTTAATGAACAGCAAATATATTCTTTCTTAGTTACCAATGAAAGCCATGACTAGGTGTGGTTGAAACGTTTTTGTTTTTTTTTCAGACAACCAAATTTACATTTAGCATTATTTAGATGACTCCCAGTAAAAGATGATTGACAAAACACATGAAAATTGCATGATGCCAGGCTTGGAAAAGTGAAGCATTTCAGCCAGAAAACTACCTGGCCATTACGTGCTTCTTGGGTTTTTCTTAGGCCTCAAGAGAATGATGAAACATTGGGGGCAAAAATGCAGAGCAATAAACCGTAGCTAGAGGCCAGGATTGCAAAAATCTCCACAGCAACAACATACTTCCCAGGAGAGCTAACGTAAGCCGGACAAAGGCCACCCAGACAGCACAGAATATCAGCATGCTGAAGGTGATCAGTTTGGCCTCATTGAAGATGTCAGGGAGTTTCCGAGCCAAAAAGGCCAAGAGAAGGCAGGTGCAGGCCAACAAACCAATGTAACCTAGAACCAGAGAGAAGCCCAGCACAGAGGCCATAGCGCACTCCAGGGTGACCTTTGACCCCTGAAAACCCAGATCACGTTGAGGCACAGGGGGCTGAGGGACAGCCATGTGGGCACAAATGATAACCTGTATGAAATGTGAAACACATGTATGTTTTATGTTTTTCACATGTCTAACACTTTTCTCATCATTTAGTCAATAACAAATATTCAAACCTGTATAGATGTAAAGAGGCAAACACTTCCTCTCTGTTGGCCCGGACCAAACCACTTCATCAAGGTTTCAGCGCCCAGGCCGAGCTGAGCGGAAAGCAGCCAGTACTACCATGGTTTTGACTAGGAGGCAGGAAACACAGAGTACAAAGCTGATTCCAAAAGCTGCTGCTGGAACCGACAAGTCCAGACTGATGACGACAAATGAACACCATGAGCACAGGCGCAGAGCTTCAGCGACAGGAGAAGCAGGAAGCTCAGTTCTGAATTGTTGGCTCGACCTAATGTGAATCAGATTAACAGAAAAAGACCATTTGGCCATTTAAACAGTACAAAACAGGAAAAATGACATTTTTTAAATGCATACAACCAAAGGCTCTGTTACATTATTTAAGATTCTCACCATAGGTGTTGTGACGGTAGCAGAGAAACACTACAAACACAGCTGTTGTCACCATGGTACCAGACACAGCTGCTGTAGTCAGGGTAATGCCCAAGTTTCATTAAAGGAAAGGAAGTCCAGCTGGCGAGGGATGCAGGCAGTTCGTTAGCATTGGACCAAAAACTTATGACAACGCTCACAGTGAAGGGAACCTGGGAGAGGAAAAAATAGGAGAGAGGAAGGAAAATTAAAACAAAGGGGTAAATTGAAGTTGTCTGATCGAGTATTTCCTCACCAGGTTGTTTGCTGATTCCCCATCAGCACATGGGATACATCAAAGCAGCATGGAGGTTCTCCTTTCTGTTGGTCTTACGGGTGCCAGGGGGGCAGCTCTCACTGCACACTGAAGTAGGCACCTAAACAACAAGCCAAATAATATTCTCAACGACATAATATGTGATTCAAAACAGCGTTTATTTTCACAGGAAATTTGTTCGTAGCCTCGACACCGCTTGTCGACTGTGACCACCTGATTGGATCCGGTGCTCCACTGAATAGCTGACTCGTTTAGGTGGAGGTCAAACC
>NW_022604259.1:0-49796 GCF_008692095.1 Etheostoma spectabile
GTTTCCAAGAGTTGTTTCCAGTATCATCAGCAAACAAAATAGTTTTCAGTGTTTTTGACACTTCATATGCATTATTCAAATACAAGTTAAACAACATTGGTCGCAACACCGACCCCTGGGGGACCCCACAGGTTTAATTTGAATTTGATGTAAAGTTTTGCAATGCACGGTTGGATTCCAGTTTGTAAGTAGCTGGTTCACCAGTATGTACAGTACCCTAATTCCATATTTCTATAATTTCGTATCAATAAATTGTCGACTCCCATTTCCAATGTCATTAATATTTGAATTACCACGTAGCACATAATTCTACTGCCAGATTTTGCAAGCTTCTCAGCTAAAGAAAATTGTAAATTGTAATTTCCCCATAAGGGATCAATAAACAGATTAAAATTAAATTAAATTAAAATTAACCTGGACAAACTCCAACAAAGACATTGTTAAATTAATTTGTATTAATTTAAATTAATTGTTTTTTATTTTTATATTAATTTTTAAATATGTTTTTTATAAATGTACCCAACCAACAAATTTCGCATGCTACTTACTTACTGGCAATAATCTTTTCTGATTTGGATGACTGTGTCTCATTGGACTCTAGTGAGGATGATAACAGGTGGGAGATTGACCATCTGTGCAGTTAGAACAAACTGGAGCTATGGAGAGAGGACTTATGACGGTAGCTGAACAGCTCCCTCATCAAAAAACCCCGGCAACTTCCTGCAGTAGCTGACAACGTTTAACCTGTCAAAGACAACGATGATGCTCTTCTACACTGCCATCATCGAGTCCCATCAAACCTGTTCCATCACCATCTGGTACTCTGCTCTTGAAAATGTGAAAAACTTAACTTTCTAGTAATGTGGTTAAAAGAATGATTGACCATGGAACAAAACATATTGAGATGGTTTATTCTAGTGTGAGAAAATAATAAATGTCTGTGTGGCTGGATCTGACTGGGGGGCTGATAGAGATTGAATGATGATGATCAGCTACTGATATGGATGCATGGTCTATTGGTAAGCAGCCCCCTTCAGTGATCCTTAATGTACATAGTGCTTGGAGTGTGTGGGGGGGCAACTCCAATATCGGCACTATTAATATAAAAAATGTAGATGCCATTAGAAGTTAGAAGACATAAGTTTAGTTTTTAATGTAATTAAGAAAAAACCACCAAACAGCTACCAACAAAGCATGCTCTAAAACAATCTTTGCGGAAAACCTTAAATCTATGGTGGAGGGGAGGCAATGAGCATTGCAAAGTAGGGTGTTAATGAGAACCATAATAGGATTGAACACTATACAAACTGAATACAGTTTGGATTGCTAGAATTAGTTTAATCATCAATACAGTACAGTAAAGGAAATGTGGGAGAAAGGGGAAAAAAGGGAAGAGTTACTATGAGATGCAGGAAAAGTAAAGAGCAATTTGTCTGCAGTAATATTGTGTTTATGACCAGGTAAGTCTTATGCCCTGACACACCAACCAGACGGCCGACCCTCGGCAGAAAAGGCAGTTGGACAGAGCAGTCTCCCTGAGTTGATCAAAAAAGTGCCTCGGAACACACAGAACGACGAAATGTAATACGTCTCCTAGGGGTGATCCGAGTATCCGGCTGAAACGAGTATCCGTACGGATAAAGCACTTTTGCCGAGTACAAGTATTATACGAGTAATATGAGTCAATATCCGTGCTCGGATTGAATAAAAACTCCTCAACTGGCCGCGCAGCGTTCTGTGATAATCACAGCGCCCCCCCCCGCCTACAAACACGCTCGGATCAATCACACACACACACAAAACATGAAGAAATGCACTCTCTCTCTCTCTCTCTCTCTCGCTCTCGCTCGCTCGCTCCTGCTCCCGCTCCGTCAGTCTCTCGGGTCTGCGGATCTGTTCCGCTAACGTTTAGGGTTTCTTCAGCTTCAGGTTTGTAGTCCTTACATAGTAACCAGTAGATTTCTGGTGAACGTGGGTTTCAGACATGCTGCTTGTTTAAATGCAACTCCCGTTGCGTCTCTGCCATCGGAGATTTTTCTTTTTTACTGTCAGCTGCCCCCCGCCCCCTCTCTCTCTGTGTGTCTCTCTTACTCACTCACTCACTCACTCACACACACACACACACACACACACACACACACACACACACACACACACACACATATACCTTGTGTGGAAATAAAAGAATTAAAAAAAAATAAAAAAGAACCAAAAACAAAAAAAATCACACTGATCATAAAAAAAGAAAAAGTTAAAAAAAGAAAGTTATATTGAGTATGAAAACTCTTGTTCATTACATTTTACTTCATAATTGCAACCGCATGTGTTGTATTCATTGTTGCAAAACGTTCTGTATATAGTTTGTTTGTTACCATGACAACACCATTGATCTGAAGCTCGATGCTGTCATGTAAATAGTTTTCATATCAGCAATAAATATAACAATTTTTGATCAACTCATATCAATTGCATGCTTAAATAACATACCGGTTAAAGCCCTGCACATTTCAAGAGAACCCGACCCACTTCCTGGTTAAATCTGACCACTTCCGGTTTAGGCCCCGCCCAGTCCGAGTACGGATACGGATACAGATAATTCATGTGGTAAACAGATACAGACAGTGATGTAGTGGAGGCTAAACGCACGTAAACGCCGTTTATGCACCTCTCAAAATTCGGAAATGGCGTTTACCCACCTCCAAAGTGCGTTTATCCACCTCTGAATAGCCTATCTCCCAAAGCCATTCTAAATTAAGCTTGTGTCGTTTTAGTTTCATATTGTTCATTATTAGTTTCATAGGTTGTTAAACCTAAGACGAAGTCTCAGATTGCCCTGCATTACTGTCAGTGTTGACCAATCTCTTGTGGAGTTTGGTGTATATTCCCCCAGTGTCGCCTTCCGGGCAGCGCTGCGTGGAAGTCGACGCTGGGGGATTAGAACATCAAGTAGTAAGGATCTCCCTTTGCTAGTCAGCTAGCTAGTTATTGTTGTCGCTCTAGCTGTTACGGTAAACGTTTCTATGGTAACAGCAAGTTTGACCAATCAGAAACATTGCTGGTATGCTTAGGATTGTGGGTAATGTAGTTTTTCTACGTAAGATAGTGGATAATTGTTTTTCTTATAATGTTACAAGGTTGATATACAGAAACTGGGTCAGTCTACCTCGGATGGTTTATACATTATGGCTGATAATTAAATTCTTATGGAGAAAATCAATGGGGGTTTTACTATGTATTTATATATAATAAACTCCATCATCACTATTTTGATAATTGATTAGTTGGTTTGAGTAATATTTTAAAGACAAAACTAAAAAGGTCTTTGATTCCAGCTTGTTAATGTGAATATTTTACACATATTTTTGTTGTCTCTGTTTTGTCATTTAGTAAACTTTATAGATTTCAACCATATAATTCCTTCTTGAGTCTTTTTAACAAGAAATTCGATTAATATATGAACTGAACTGATTGTGTGACCTGTGAGGGAACAATGAAACAAACATGTCATCAGGTAGGCCGTGGGCCCCCTTATCGGTGATCGCGTCGTGGTCCACCTGATCACAGAATTTATAGTTTACCCACCTCTTTTTTTACCACTACACCTCTGGATACAGATACAGATACAGATAATGCTGTACTCGCTCATCCCTAACGTCTCCATAACAGCAGGCGGCGCTAATCTATATTGACGCCCAAAAATGAAAACCGGCAGCTGATTATTCAAATAATCACCTAGCTGCTAGCATTGCACACCCTCATATTCTGCTCCTGACTGGCTAGTATTCAGTAGGCTCGTTCAAGATGAACTGCGCCACGCCTGTAAGTGGACAAGAAGAGGCGGCAACAACCGGGGGCGGGGACAAAAAGCTGCGGTAAAGTAGGACAGGTTCCAGCCGATTCCAGCAGCCTTTATGCTGAACAGGAAGTCGAAGATCAGACCCATATGCCAGATTGTACACAGTGTCCAATTGTTTTTTGTTAAGACAAAATAGCTGTAAAAATCTCCCGAGAGCTAGGCGGCCGCAGTTCTGAGACGCAGGCGGCACAGTTGCTTTTCACCAACTGCAAGAGCCAGGCGGACCAGGTGGACCCAGAGCATGCTGGGAAACGCCGGCTTCTCAGCTGATTTAAAATCTGATTGGTTTAGAACATGATGACGTTTATATAAACTTTTTTATCGTTTTTGAATCGGAGGGATTTAATTGCTATTTGTCTGATTTAAAGACTTATTCTGTGCAGAACACATGTTGTGTGGCTGATAGAGACGTTTAGAAGTCAGAGAGACTAAATCTGAGCAGATCACGTATCATCTACAGTGTGTTGTTAATTAAAATCAGCAACAGATCGCATTTAGAGCACTTTGCCAGCTACTCTGTCATAATTAAAACAACTAGAGACTGTGTACCAGCTGATATTTGGGTCTGATTTATATTTTATTAAATCGGAATCGGACCACAGGGTTTTTGTCACTTCCTTTCCAGCCTGAAGGCGGCTGGAAACTGTCCGACTTTACCGCAGATTTTTGTCAGCGCCCCCCGCTGCTGCCTCCTGCTCTCGTCCTCTTTAGAGGCGCAGTTCATCTCGACCGAGCCTATGGTGATCGATTCTGCGCAGACCTGGCTCATCTCGAATGGGCCTATTACAGCATGTGCAACTCCCAACAAAGATGGAATAGAAGTAGGCTACGATGTCTCACTCTGTAGCTAAAACAGAGAGTTCAACACAAAAAGAGGAGAAAAGAGGAGCTGCACAACAATAATATAGTGTTTTTTGAAAATTAAACCATGAAAACTTATATATAACCTCTAAATACAATTATGAACCAGAAAATGGGAACAATATGAGCACTTTAAAATATAAAATAAAAAATAATTATTGAAGACTGCTTGTAAACAATAGATGGCAGCAATGCGCAATTACAGCGTCTATTCTGCCTAATTCTAGAAAGAAGAAGAAGACCAAGTAGGAAGCAGTGCAGCAAAAGAGCAGAAAGCGTCTGTTTCATTTCTGTCCACAGGTGTCTGTTTCCGCGGTCAGGGTGAAAGGAACGATGTCGGTCCCGGTGTAGTGACCGCGGAACCAGCTGATACAACGTACCGCAGTCTGGAGAGAAACAACATGGCCGACGAAGCTGCTTTCCAGTTTTTACATAACGAAGTGATACAGTACATTTACAAGTCAGCTGAGAGCGGAGAGACGGTAAGAGTTCTCCTCGGCGTCGCCATGACTCGGAAAGATAGTGCTCGGTTACAGTATTTAGTAACGTTAGCTCTCGTCTGTCTTTGATTCAGGAGAATGGGAGACATATCGCCAAACTGGAGAATATGGGATTCAGGGTCGGCCAGGGGCTAATAGAGAGGTAACAAGCTAACTGCTGCCAACAGGCTCTGAGGTGTGTGTGTGTGTGTGTGTGTGTGTGTGTGTGTGTGTGTGTGTGTGTGTGTGTGTGTGTGTGCGCGCGTGTGTGCGCGCGTGCGCGCGCCCCAGTCTGATATTTGTTCTTCCTCTGTGCCATACAGAGCCACAGTTTACTAGCTGACATGTTCCTTCATCACTATGAACAGACGCAGAGTAGGCCTACTTTATTCTGACTCCACACACACCGTCCTGCTGACACAAACGCTCACTATAAAACCAAACGTGGAGAAATGTGCTGTTAAATATAGTCCCCAAATGAACTGGAACAAGCGGCAGTTTAAAAAGGTGAGTCAATGACACGTAGACTGCACGATATTACCTATTTTAAGACCGTCTTAGTGCCCACGTAGTTTAAATAGCAAATGCACCTGGGTGTGCTGTTCTTACAGGGAGGTGTGTTCAGGTGCATTCTGGGCATATTGGTATTTTGGGGCAGCGGGAAGTGATCGCGCCACTGACCAACAAAAACTTGGTCTAAAGTCAATAACGCAGCATTTCATTATTTTTCTGCGCATCATTAAAATGTGCCTAGGCGCACTCGCAGTGACGCGCAGCCACACACAAATAAAAAAAATTACAAAGTGAAATAGTATTGTAATATGATCTGCTCGCGCGCTTTTACTTCACGCACAAGAAGGTCAGTTTCTTCTCTCCTTCCTGCTCAGCAAGTCCGCCATCATCCGACATGGACCTTCTTTTTTTAGCTGTCAAACTCGCAAAAGTGGATTTGGACATGTCCAAAACTCACCTGCACCGTGCGCTTCTTGCCGTGCGCCTAGATCGTTAAAATAGGATTTTAATTATAGAATTTGAGCAGCTTTTTCTTTTTTTCTCTTCTCTAGACTAACAAAAGACACAGCACGGTTCAAAGACGAGCTGGACATCATGAAGTTCATCTGTAAAGACTTCTGGACTTGTGTATTCAAGAAGCAAATCGACAACCTTCGGACCAATCACCAGGTAACCACTCCTGTCCATTAATCTGTCTCTCCAGGATTTCATGGATGTTTTCTGAGATTGTTGCAATTTTTTTTTGTATTTTGTTGCAATGAAGTTGCGGGAGACAGAAAGTTGCAAAAAACTTTCTGTCATCAGTAGTTCTTTAAAAAGGGTTAGTATTTTGCCTAGACTTCTGTGCTGATGTGTTGTCATGTTTTTTTCAGGGCATCTATGTTCTCCAGGACAACACTTTCCGCTTGCTGAGTCAGCTGTCAGCTGGGAAGCAGTATCTGGAACACGCCCCAAAGGTGCTCTTGCATGCATTTTATTGCATGACATTATTTGTTATTATTCATTATGTATTATATACAAGTATTTGATCACCTACCAACCAGTAAGAACTGCAGCTCTCACAGACTTGGTAGTTTTTCTTTAAGAAGCCCCTTTTAAGTACTCCACTCATTACCTGTATTAACTGCCCCTGTTTGAACTCGTTACCTGTATGAAAGACACCTGCCCACACAATCAAACAACCGCTCCACAATGGCCAAGACCAGAGAGCTGTGGAAGGACATTAGGGAAACAATTGTAGGCCTGCACAAGGCTGGGATGGGCTAGAGGACAATAGGCAATCAGCTTGGTGAGAAGGCAACAACTGTTATTAGAAAATGGAAGATGATGGTCAATCTCCCTCAGTCTGGGGCTCCATGCAAGATCTCACCTCGTGGGGCATCAATGATCATGAGGAAGGTGAGGGATCAGCCCAGAACTACACAACAGGACCTGGTCAATGACCTGAAGAGAGCTGGGACCACAGTCTCAAAGAAAACCATTATGGCGGTTTTCCACTGCGTGGTATCTACTCGACACGCCTCGGCTCTACTCGCTTTTTTTGGTTTTCCATTACGAAAAAAAGTCCCTGGGACCTGCTACCAGGTACTTTTTGTAGTACTACCTCAGTCGAGGTTCCAAGCGAGCCGAGGCGATACCATAAGGTGACATGGAAACCTGCAGACTGCTGGTTGGTCGGAGAGAATCGTCACTTCTGACTGCGTTGTTAGCAAACAAGAGTGCGGAGTGTGTTTCCAGAACAAACGGGACATTTAAAACAAATCTTGCCGGACACCGACAGATTATCCACTCTCTGCACTATTCTCACTTTTCAACTGTTCGGGCTACTAGCGGCTTCATGTCGTTTCCAATATCGCACACTGTTACTTTAAAAAAACAAGACAATATATATAACAAAAGTTTTTATTTAGCTTTTCAAGTAGCGCATCAAACCCTCCCAAACTTCCCGGTCTTCTTCCTCTGCACCCTGTGACAGTGCTGTCCCAGATGTATCCCAGTCGTTGTCATAAGCCTCTCTGTGACTCTCATACAGATTATACGAAGCACAGTAGTCAAAACCAGAGGTTTCACCGGTCGGACATCGCCCACCAGACGGTCTGCGGCGGAGATTTTGCAAAGCGTGAATGCTCTGAAACACAAACAGTACACAACACACATGTTGGTGTGTAATCATGGTTGCTAAAGTTCATGTACTTTATATAGCGTATAGTAAATACTGACTACGACGCTGAACACATGCAGATGTTAGCTAACGTTACCAGGAAACTTAACTTACCCTTTTGTGTCGGCGAACAACCGTCATGTCGACGTCTGAACTCCGTCAGAATTCCCAAACTCGCGCTTTTTTAGCAGTGATTTTTGTTGCTTCCTTCAGCTTCTTTTGAAACAAAACATTTGTTGTGGCTGCGGCGAGTAGCCGACGTGCTGTTGTGAGTCACATTGAAAATTACGTCATCACGCGTTGCTATGGTGACCAGCCACGCTGAGGCGTTACTCAATCTGTAATGGAAAACGGAAATAGAATGGGGCGAGCCGAGCCAAGCCGAGGCGAGCCGTTACCAGCAATGGAAAAACGCCATTAGTAACACACTATGGCGTCATGGATTAAAATCCTGCAGTGCATGCAAGGTCCCCCTGCTCAAACCAGCGCATGTCCAGGCCCGTCTAAAGTTTGGCCATGACCATCTGGATGATCCAGAGGAAGAATGGGACATGGTGGAAACATCATTCTTTGTGGATGCTTTTCTGCAAAGGGGACAGGACGACTGCACTGTATTGAGGGGAGGATGGATGGGGCCATGTATCGCCAGATCTTGGCCAACAATCTCCTTCCCTCAGTAAGAGCATTGAAGATGGGTTGTGGCTGGGTCTTCCAGCATGACAACGACCCGAAACACACAGCCAGGGCAAGTAAGGAGTGGCTATGTAAGAAGCATCTCAAGGTCCTGGAGTGGCCTAGCCAGTTTCCAGACCTGAACCCAATAGAAAATCTTTGGAGGTAGCTGAAAGTCTGTATTGCCCAGTGACAGCCCCAAAACCTGAAGGATCTGGAGATCTGTCTGTGTTCTGTCTGTGTGATGTCTGTCTGTCTGTCTGTGATGTCTCTCTGCTGTCTCTGTCTGTCTGCTGTCTCTGTCTGTCTCCTGTCCATCTGCTGTCTCTGTCCGTCTGCTGTCTCTGATGTCTGATGTCTCTGTTTGATATTTGTCTGTCTGATGGCTGTCTCTCTTGCAGTCTGTTTCTTCCTGTCTGATGTCTTTGTCTCTTTGATGTCACCGTCTTTCTGCTGTCTCTGTCTCCTTGATGTCACTGTTTGTCTGTCTGTTGTGTCTGTCTATCTAATGTCTCTGTCTGTATGATGTCTCTGCAGTATCTGTCCTTCTCCTGTGGTCTGGTGAGAGGAGCGCTGTCCAGTCTGGGGGTGAAGAGTATTGTGACTGCTGAGGTGTCCATCATGCCTGCGTGTAAGACATGCATCACTCCTCCATCATCCAATCAGAGACAAGAGAAGTCTTAAATCAACTACTTGTGTCTAAATTTAGTGTTTTTAATCAAGACAAACTTATTTTTATAAGACATTTTTCAGTATTTTATGCAGAGCCAGGGAGGTTTTAAGAAAGGAAAAAAAAAAATACAGTATATACAATATACAGACTAACTTTGGTATTTTTCAACCTGGACCCTATGTCTCCATGTTTCTGTGTCTAAGTGACTGATGGGAACAACAGTCTCTGAAACTGGTCCAGTATTAGGCATGACATAACAAGGAAACAACCTGTAATGTAACGATAATGGCCAACTGCGCAGCTTCCATTTCCGTCCACTAAAAGTACTGTTTATTTACATGGAGTCTGGTGGGTGGGGTGACGATGATTATCAGGGCCGTGTCACATTAGACAAAAAGGATCTTACTCTTTAACACAAAAGTCTATTTTAGGTATGGATCCTTTCCCTAATAATCTGAGAAGAATAATCTGAGTCTGTCAGCAGCAAAAAACAGAACTTTTACTGGACGCTGATGCTGTCCTGTAGGGTTACATTACAGCTTGTTTCTAACTGACGCTGAGACCAAAGTTCATGACCAAGGTCTATCCAATTGAGTGTCAATGTGGGTGTTTTTAAGTTAATATTGATGTTTACATACTGTACATGCTGCAAAACAACAGTAGGAACACATTTACGCAGAAGGAAAAAAGTTTCTTTTATTTGAATAAAGGACTCACATGCTTTCTCCCTTTGTTCTTTTTGTCTCTCTGCAGGTAAATTCCAGATCATGATCCAGAAAATGTAGTGACTACCTTAGCCACGTAAACTCTGCACTCGTCTGCCTTCATATGTTCTTCATATTTTGTCATTAAAGGGAAATGCCTCCATTTTTCATCATCAAAATATTCTCTTATTCACTCTTAAATTGCAGTTAGAAGTTAAAGTTTGCCAAAAGTTAGATCCAATCTTTAGAAGAGAAGATTCACACACTTTCAATGCCATGAGGATTTCTGAGAATGATTTTGTTATCTCTTTTATATAAGTCTTGATTCATTAGATGCATGTGTAAGTATTCTCATTATGGAAGGTGTATGGACCCTCTGCTGACAGGAGGTAAAATGTCAAGTTTGTAATGATACCGAGTAAAGTGTGAATCCATTTTAATAAATGATCAAATGTATCAAATTATCAAAAGGTTGGTCTTGGATTTATTGTTTAAAAGATGATTGGTATTGTACCTGTCCTAGTAATTTCTAATTAGACTTCTACTGCTTTTCATAAACTAATCTTATGTTTAAACAATTTATTTGAAAAAGCAAAGTATAGAGCAAACATAATGAAGAAATGTGGCCCACTTGAGCAGCATGAATAACCAGACCATGTCTTCTAACTATAAATCATAATTTGAAAACCTACCACATGCACGAATTGCAACCAATACCTAACCTAAGATTTTAAAGGTTCTTTGGATGCTTTTATATAGACCTTAGTGGTCCCCTAATACTGTATCTTAAGTCTCTTTATATAGACCTCAGTGGTCCTCTAATACCATATCTGAAGTCTCTTTTATATAGGCCTTTGTGGTCCTCTAATACCATATCTGAAGTCTCTTTATATAGACCTTAGTGGTCTCCTAATACTGTATCTGAAGTCTCTTTTATATAGGCCTTTGTGGTCCCCTAGATTAGATTAGATTATACTTTATTCAGCCCACAACGGGGAAATTTTCAGATTACAGCAGCAGCATTTTCTTCAATAACAGCAAAAAACAAAAACACACAAACAAGTAAACACACAAGAAATACAGGCAAAAAAACAGAAAATGATTATATGGTAGACTATACCATATACAGGCAAAATGGCGTCAAACAAAGGTATTTTAAAGTGCGGTTGCCATGATACAAGAAACAATATTGCGGTGTATGTGACGTTAAAATTAAATTGAACGTGTAATTAGAGTAATAAAGCAAGAGTCGGTAGCATAATAAAAATTATATTAACAAATATTGAAAAGTAAGTACTTGTAATAAAATAATATAAATACCGATAATAAAGATAAACAGAAAGTGTGTGGTGTAGATAGGAGAAAAAAGGAACAGAAACTATAACATTATCAGGTAGTGCAGGTGTTGTAGAGTCTGACAGCGGCCGGGATGAATGACCTGCGGTACCTCTCCTTACACCGTGGGTGTATCAGTCTGCTGCGGAAGGAGCTGCTCAGGGACCCCACAGTGTTGTCCATGATGGATGTCAGCTTAGCTTACATCCTCCTCTCCCCAGCTTTCTCTATGGGGTCCAGAGGACAATCCAGGACAGAGGTCGCTCTCCTGATCAGTCTATTGAGTCTGCTCCTGTTCCGGCCCGAGCTGCCCCCCCCTCCAGCAGACCACAGCATAAAGGATGGCAGAGGCCACCACAGAATCAAAAAAAGTCCTGAGGAGAGTTCTGCACCCTCCAGAGGACCTGAGTCTCCTCAGCAGATGGAGGCAACTCTGGCCCTTCTTGTATAGAGCATGGGTGTTATCAGTCCAGTTCAGTTTATTGTTCAGGTGAACACCCAGGAATCTGTAGCTCTCCACTACCTCAATGTCCGATCCCTGGATGCTCACCGGTGAGAAAGGGGATGTTTTCCTCCTGAAGTCGACGATCATCTCCTTTGTCTTGCTGGTGTTAAGCTGAAGCTGGTTAAGCTCACACCAGCTGACAAAGTCGTTGATAACCAACCTGTATTCCAGATCGTTCCCCTCAGGAACACAACCAACAACGGCTGTGTCATCAGAGAACTTCTGGATGTGGCAGTGGGTGGTGTTGTGCGTGAGATCTGAGGTATAGAGGGTGAAAAGGAAGGGGGAGAGCACCGTACCCTGAGGGGCACCTGTGCTGCAGTGCACCACTAATACTGTATCTGAAGTCTCTTTCCAAAAATTCAACCTTGGTGCAGAATTACAGCCACTTTCCTTAGTATGTACCATTTCTGAGTCTGTAGCTTTTGAGGAGGGGGGGGGGGGCCTTGACCAACTCCCACTTTGCTTGTTTGAAAGCCATGATGTCTCTCACTCATTGGTGGGCCAAACTCTCTGGGTGGGCAAAGCAAAGAAAGGGGAGGTAACCTTGCCCCTTATGACCTCATGGACCTTCGGAGATTTTTAGACAGTAGACTTTTCCAGGCGTGCCAGGGGCTGTGGATCTCTGAACCTCGGCGACACTTGAGATTGAGGCATGAGACCAGAGGCCTCAGGCCCTGCCTTAAAGCTGGCAAGGGCCCATAACCTGTGCAGTAAGCCGCACAGTAAGCCCATACGGGCAGCTGTGGATCAGTGGTAGAAGGTTGTGGTTCAATCCCTGGCCCTGCAGTCCCATGTCGAGTGTCCTGGGCAAGACACTGACCCCAAGTTTCCCCCGATGTGCGCTGTGAATGAGTGTTTATCTGATGAGCAGGTGGCACCTCAGCAGCCTCGGCCACAGTGTGTGATGTGTGTGAATGGTGAATGCCTGTATGTGTTAAGCACTGAGTATTCGTAAGGCTAGAATTATTATATTATAAATACAGCACATTTAACATAGCAGTGCACATAAATCTGCGCAATAAGCTGCCTGATGACCTGCGCAATAGCCTAGTTGCCTAACCCTATGCTGCGCAACAAGCCACATGTGAGATAAATGATCTTCTGTGACAACATCTCCCACCTTTTAATAAATCTGGTTACAACCCTCGTCCTGTGGAGGTTCTGCAGACAGGGATGTCCACCTCTTTGGCTAAGAGCAGCCATAAGGGGGTGGAGTCTGCAGACTGGGCTATTTCTTGGTCCCTGAGAGGGCCATTGGATGTAGTCCTATTCTGGATCTCAAGGGGCTCAAGAAAGTACCTTAACCCCTTGGGATGCAAGATGTTAACAACAATCCATCACAGGTGTTTGTTGTGCCACTATCTACCTCAGAAACCCACACTCCAACATACTTCTCTGGCAGGGTCACTGGTTCCCTGAGGTTTTACTTCAAGGGCCGGATGTTGAGTCTCAGGTCTGCCATTTGGCATTTAACTGGCTCACCAGACCACACCGCTCTATTTAAGCAGTAATTGCACTCATAGGCACGAGGGTCCAGGAGCCTTGGTTGTCTCAATGGTCAGGCTGATGAAGGAGGATCATGCTGCTTTGCAAGTTCCAGCTGCATTCTCAGGTTGACTGGTGGCTCTACTTTCATCTCATGGGATTGAGGACATCCAGATAGTTCCCCTCACCCTCCTCTACTTGAGACCTGTGCACCGGACTATGGTTTGTCTCGTAGAGGCATGGAGCCTAGCATAGCAAAGAAGTGTGCTGCAACCAGGGGGTTAGCACCAGCTGGTCTCCACAGACATTCCCCATTCAAGTTGGGGTGCTGTCCAAAAGGCTGCGGGGTCAGTGGCCATTGGTGACACCTTTGGCCTCAGGGTCTGCATTAAAGGTTCTGTGACATGCTGTTTTTTGGATGCATTTATATAGGCCTTAGTGGTCCCTAGTCTCTTTCTTTAAAATTCAGCCTTGGTGCAAATACACAGCCACTAGAGCCAGTTCCAGAATGAGCTTTACTTAGGACCTGCCATTTGGGTGTCTGTAGCTTTAAATGCTATTGCCATTGATTGGGCAAGGTAGAGGGTGGGGGTGTGGCCTTGACCAACTGCCATGCTTCGCTTGTATGCAAGCCACGATGTTTCTCTCTCTCACGGGCTGGCCAAATTCTCTGGCTGGGCAATGCAGATAAAGGGGAGGCAACCTTTCATCTTATGACCTCATAAGGGGCAGATTCCAGATCGGCCCTTCTGAGCTTTTTTATTTTCTCAAAGGCAAAGCAGATACCCAGGGCTCGGTTTACACCTATCACCATTTCTAGCCATTGAGGGACCACAGGCAGGCTGGGGAAAAACATTTAAATGTTAAAAAAACTCATACAGTGGAATTTTTAAGCCTCTCCTCCTTCTGCTCTGCATCATGTCAAAAGTTTTTCTCTCATTGCATTGCAAGGGAGGAGAGGAGAGTGGATGACCCGTGAGGTTGCTGCATTTGCAGCGTTTTTTAGTTCCTGGTAATTTTGCCCTTGTAAAGCTTATTTTTTTGTACAAGCTTTCTTTATGTATTTGCGGTTGGTTTGTACAAGTCTAGTGTGTTCCATGGTTGACATCAATACAATTCAGCTGCCTAAATATACAATGTTAGCAACAGGGCAATATTACAGAGGGGGAAGTCTCGCATTGCCAGATCTTCCTCCACAGGAGGGTTGGCTAGTTATCAGCATTTCTTTAAACAAATCATAATTGTCTTGGGCGGTGCTAAGCGCCAGCGCAACGATGCTGCTGAAAAAAATAGCCTCAGGAAGGAAATTATTTTGGTGAAATTTGTACGCTCAACGGTTGTTTTAGTCGTGCTACAGAAAACTCAGCTGTCTGGATTTACACTGCAGAGATCTAAGGAGCAGTTAACTATAGTCCTCAGAAAGCCCAAGGTAATGGATATCCGGCCTAATTGAGTAAAATCTGGCAGATTTTCTGTCGGCAACAGTAATCCTGGTAGTGAACAAAGACTACATGTGTGATGAAGCCAAATTAACAGATGGTTGTTTATCCGGTTCACCTCTTAATTCAACCCTTAATCTCCTTTGCACAAAGTCTCTTAGAGAGGTTTAATAAAGCCATTGCTACCATTTGTCATTATGATGGGTCAGCCGTAGTCCACAGATCAAAACATTAAGGGACTTGTGGGAAAATAATACAATGACTGAGGTGGTGATGAACAGGGCACTCAGGAACGGCCACGTAAAAGCTGGCTTAAAGTATATGCTGAATTAACCAAAGACTAAATAAGAGTGTGTGTGTGTGTGACATATTATACATTATGCTTTGCAGCTGGGGTACAGCTAGGAGGGAGAGAACAGGAGGGCTATCTTAGTCAGATAAGCTACAGTGAGCACAGAAGAGGAGATGGTGAGGCCAAGGACACTGAAGTTCGAGGACGGTCTGATAACTCAGAGAACAGGACCTACAAATTAAGAAGGGAGTGAACATAGCTGTCTTGTGAGTAAATGATAACTGAAAATAATAGACAGGCAAGAAGGAAGAGGCAGAGCAGGGATTGTACCCCAGCAACAGTATAGCTGACCAATCAGGCCCCACAAGGGGAACCATATAACCCTGAGCACAATATTGTTTAAGTGCCTTTTGGGAACCTCTGTACTAGACAAGTTTCCATCAGGTCCGTGCATGTAGAACTGCTCGGAAACGCATTTCATCTGTTGACCACAAGAATAAACGCTGTGTTAATTCATCATGGAGTCAGTTGTCAGTTTATAGAAGGATTTCTCCAACAAATTTGGTGACCCCCGACGTGATAACGTAATTGGACAGGGGAATCCAACTGGACCTTGGCATTGTGTCCACGGTCCGGTTCAGCTCAGCCACCGGACTGACATCCCGCAGCCCGTGAAGGGGACTGAGCGGCGATACTGCGATTCGTTGGTGTGATCACTGAGAGCTCTCAACAAAAAAGGTAAGCAGAAGCCTGTTAAAATCAAAATTCTGTTATTGGCTGAAAACTAAATTGATGTGATCACATTTCAACTGTCGTAAGTGTTGTTTTAAGCGAAAAGTATTGATTGAATGTGCTGTAATTAAAGGGATATAAACAGATGAAATGTTGGGGCATGTGATGTGATTAAACAGAGAAAAACAACTAGAGAGTTGTAAGAGAATTGTTGAATAATACGGGTGGCGGTAGGAGAGGAAAAGGGACAAATAGTCAGAGGAAAATACGTCCAGATGGTTGACGAGGTAGGAGACTGCTAAGGACAGATAGTTCAGATGAGTGATTGTGAATTGCCACCCTTGGTTCTGTGTGAACATCCTGAAAAAGAGTTGCAGTTAACAGATTGTCATTGTAATATACGAGTCCACCGCGAGTGTATTTGTGCGAAGGAGTGAGAGGTCACTTTTTAAGTTGTAAAGATTATAGAGATGTACATAAAAAGGCTCTAGATGGAGTCTTAATGAAAAAGTTGTTCGTTGTTGCATGTGTGATTTTTGTTGTGGTTTGGCTTGTTGGATTTTTTCTCACTGCTTATTTGTTGTAAAATGACGACCCCTTATGGTAAAGTGTAGTAGGGGCAGTGAAAAAGTATGGCAGTAAAGGAGAGGAGAAAGTAGCAAAAGAGATTGTGAAAGAATGGGAGAGAGGAGGATGGATTGAGGGAGAAGGGGCGCCGTCCCGGAGAAAGTGAATGAAATAGTGAAGTATGAAAAAAGTAAGTTGGAGTATGCGGAAAGGCAGGCAGAGGAGGAAAAGAAAAGAAAATGGTTTAAATTGACTAAACCAAAGCAGAAGGAGTATGAAGCGCAGAAAGAGAAATATGGGGTGGGGTTGAAAATGACAAATGCAATACAGAAACAATTGGGATTGACAAAACAAGATGACAAAAGTTCACCAAAAACTGAGACAGAAGCTGAACAGAATAAAACCGTTAGCGCAGAGAAAACCCCGCTGCCCGCTGAGGCGCCCCCGCCAACAAACCCTTTTTATCCAGACATAAGAAACCTAAGAATTTCCGCTCCACCGCCGCCGTATACAGGTCCAACGGCATCAAAACCCACAGTCCAAGCCCCAGTGGTAACTGCCCATTTACAGCCAAATGCATTACAAATAGACGTACCACAGGACCCATTGATACCGGCATTAGAGGGCCGCGTACAGGATTTAGAATGTTATCTAAATTTAATGGTACAGTCAGCGCCAGGGGGAGCAGCAGCGGCTCCACCACAACCAGCGGCTACAGTCCCAGCCGGCCCAAGCAAAGCTAGTACCCCATATTCAGCGTCTTTTTGCCAACAAAATCCAGAGCATTTTCACATGTCAGTAAAAGGACCCAGTCCACCTCACCATAGTACCCCACAAGACTCAGGAAGTAAGGAAGATAGCGAACAGTCAGACAGCAGCAGGGAAAGTGAGCAAACAGACAGAAGCTCCAGCTCTAGGGAAAGGACTAAAAAACGACATAAACGCAGGCCCAGATCTAGATCACAAAGTCCTCAAGACGTTTTTGTAGCAGGCACATTTAAAGGTAAATTTACCAACGAGGACCCTGACGAAGTTATGCTGCGAAGATCAACTAGAATAAGGGAAAAACTTAACAAAGAGTTCAGAGAGATAAAAAAGCAGCAAGAGCAGCTGCGTCGAACAGTGAATGAGCTCAGTGAGGGAGAGCAGACGCGCCACACACCAGAGGCGGGGCTACAATGCCCACTCCGCCCAGTAGGAGGAGGAGGAGGACTGTTGATGTACACCCCTTACAGTTTTGGTGACTTAGATTCTCTGTGTGCAAAACTCCCCTCCCTGACAGGAGGGGCTGAGCATTTCCTCACAGCTTTCAATAGTCTTACAGCAGGAGTGCAGCTGTGTTTGGGAGATCTCAGAGCAGTATTGGGTAGAGTAATGGGAGCAGATGAAGCTAGTGCTGCCCTCACCAGAGGGGGAGCTGGACCCACTGTTCCCGCATCAGTGCCTGCATCAGCAGTAACCCCTGGCATTTGGGCTGAGCTGCACCGCATGTATCCCACAGTTGGGGATCATGCAGCATGGCATGATTTAAAAAGACTAAGTGATGAAAATTTTGATGCCTATGCAGATAGAGCAAAAAAGATTTGGCAGCGTGCTATGAGGGAACCGTGGGACCAGTCCGCCGCCACAGTGGCGCTGTTCCGCCATGGGGTACTAGGGGGATTACCCACAGCAGTTCAGACACAGTTAGGAGGAGTAGTAGGCCTGCAAACAATGACCGATGCAACATGGGGCGAGAATGTGCGTCATTTCCTGTCAAACACCAAAAAGGAGCAGAGCAACAAGAAGATGAATTAAAAAGACTACAAACTCAATTGTTAAAGAAACAACTGGAAGAATTAAACAAGCCCAAGCCCAGCAAAGCTAAACAAATGACAGTCTCACAGAACCCCCAACAGTCAGAAGCCCCTCACAGTTGCAGACATGCTGTCTTTTCTGGGCCTCACAGGATACAGCCGCTCACATATCCCTGACTATACCAACAGAACTCATCGCTGTCTCACCGCCCCCCTCCTATGGACAACAGAGGCCGAGGCCGCCTTCTCTGACCTCAAAAGTGCCCTAGCAAGGGCAGAGACACTCACCTCCCCAGACTACTCACTCCCATTTCATATGGATGTTTCTGAAAACAATGGCTTTCTCAATGCCATTTTATTTCAGAAAAAAGGGGGAGACAGACATGTCAGTGGCAGCGGAGCGGCGCCACAAAAGACAAAGATGGGATATGGAGGTCTCATCAAGGAAAGATAGCAGCATCAGCCGAGATGTGCAGAATGTTGCTACCTGAGGCACACAGACCAACACATGAAGGAAGAAAACAGACTCTCCTGAATCTGTCTGAGCTGTGGTGGCACCCCAATTTGAGGGACATGGTGACACATTTTTGTCAGGAATGCAGGGTGTGTGGAGAGCATAATGTTCAGAAACCATACACCACACTAAAAGGAGCGTACCCAGTCCCCACAGCTTGTTTTCAAGATATCAGTATAGATTATACTGATATGGGCGCAGAAAATGTGGTAGGGGGAAAAAGGTATCTTCTGGTGATGGTAGACAGGTTCTCTAGGTGGGTAGAAGCCATTCCCACCAGAAAAGAGGACGCAAAAACAGTGGTGAAATGGCTCAAAACTGAACTCATCCCGAGGTATGGGGTCCCCAGGCAAATAAGGTCAGATAATGGCACACATTTTAACAACAAACTACTAAGAGAAGTAGAACAGGCCCTGGGAATCACTCATGCCTTCGGATCAGTTTATCATCCACAGTCACAGGGAATGGTGGAAAGAGCAAACCAGACATTGAAGGCTAAGATAGCCAAGGCATGTGCAGGAAGCAAGTTAACATGGGTAGAAGCGCTCCCATTGGCCCTCATGGCTATGAGGTCCTCAGAAGGACGAGAAACACATTTGACCCCACATGAAATAATGACAGGGAGAAAAATGCCAGGACCTCCACTAGATGGAGGCCACATGCCAATGTTAGATGTTCAGCAAATAGAAATGACAGACTATATGAAAAAGCTAACATCTCTGGTTTCAGCCCTTTCTACGCAGGTCCAGTTGGCGAACAGGAAACCGCAGGAGGAAGCAACACTACCTGTCAAGGTAGGCGACTGGGTCAGGGTCAAAGTTCACAAGAGGAAGTGGACTGACCCCAGGTGGTCCGGGCCTTACGAAGTAAGGGAGGTTACTTCACACTCGGTCCAGGTTAAAGGTAAAAAAGGAGCACCTTGGCACCACCTGACACATTGTGCCCCAGTCGCACCTCCTAGCCGCCCATTGGCAGAAATTAGAAAAGCAATCCAAAATGTATAGATGGAAGAGATGTTTTGGCGGGGAACAGCCCCCACATAGTACATCCATAACTTGGAAGGCAATGGGGTTTGGGAAAAAGACAACAGTTGTCCTAGCAGTAGTAGTAGTAGTGGGAGTTGCAGCATTAATTCTGGGGTTGGAACATGCGTATGGGGACCGAGACCACAAAGAACAATCACCCGGTAGTGTCCAACCACCTCTCAGTAACAAAGGAAATGAAACTAGACGAGAGAAAAGAAGAGCAGTTTGGGCAGTAGTGAAGCAACACACTAAGGGCCCATCCCCAAGGTGCGGTGCCAGATTGACTCTCCCCTATGTGAGAGACTCAACCACGTCATTTACCTTTGATTTGTGTCAGGCTATAGACTGCGGGGGGTATAATAGTTTCTACAAAAACACAGATGTGTACATCTGTGACGACTATCAAAAGGTAGAGGATGTGAAAGGAGCGCTTCCGGACAGGTGAAAGGTAGTCTCTGTAACAGCTGGTATGACGCGGGTTGGACAACAGGAGGGTGGAAACCATGGGCGAGGTTGACAGACAAAAGAGATTGGTGGGTACAACAAGATGAATGGGAGATATTATCTATACAGCGGGACTATAGTTCAGACCCCACGAAAAATCCCATAACCCTGTCAGTAAATAGAGCAATTGGGAGCAGGAACGGTCAGGATGTGTGGATGTTAGCCATAGGTGTATGGATAGCAGGAAGTGACCAGATAACCCCCCTGCAGATAAATATTTTGGATCCCCTCACGCACACACAGAATGACACTGACATGGCAGAGACTACAGTAAAACCCCCCTGAAGGAGGAAGACGTAATAGTGCAGGACTTCTCTAAAATGAGGGTGGAAGATGTGTTAGAGTTATCAGCAGGTGCAGGCCAGGACAATTTATGGATCAGGTGGCTAATACAGAATGCCAAAGAACAACACATGGAAGGGTGCGTGGCCTGTGCCACAGCTAGACCAGTCATGTTCACTAACCCGGCCCCGTTGTTTCCTAATGAGGACCCAGCAGGATATGCATGCATGTTGAACTTCACACACTCTAAGACAGCTTCCCGCAATTGTACTACCCTAGCATCCCTCTTTCCCCAGGCTTTGAAAAACCAGGGTATTTTACCGCCATAAAGGGGGAGGGTGCAAGATATCACTGTTTCAATCTCACCGGATCAAGCAAGCCCACAATCAAACTAGGTGATATACCCCCAGACTGGTGCAACACAACTGTACAAAACAAAACAGCCCTAGGCCCAGTGGCTAGAATAGGACTATTCTACTATTGTGGTGGTCTTAGGTTGTACTCCCAGATAAAGTTCCCAAATCAAACGTCAGGAGTTTGTGCTATGGTTAGATTAGCTATGCCCATATCTTTGGTGGGGAGTAGAGTCCACTATACCCACCATAAGGCTGTGCAACTGACCGTAAAGAGAAGGCGCAGGGCCCGTAGTATGCAAGGCCCGGCTTTTGATCCATGGGCGGGAACCCCAACCTATATAGACAGCATAGGAGTTCCTAGGGGTGTCCCGAATGAATACAAATTGGCAGATCAAATAGCCGCAGGATTTGAGAATATACCACTGCTTTCAGCCATCTTCCCCGTCACTCCCAGCAAAAATGTAGATAGGATAAATTTTGTGCATTATAATGTTTTACGCTTGAGCAATGCAACTAGGGATGCCATCGAAGGCCTGGCCGAGCAGACGGCCCCAACGTCCCTCATGGCGCTCCAGAATAGGATGGCGCTGGACATGCTGTTGGCTGAAAAAGGAGGAGTCTGTTCCATGTTCGGAGAGATGTGCTGTACGGTCATCCCTAACAACACTGCCCCGGATGGGAAGGTCACCAGGGCTTTGAACCAACTTCGAGCCCTTTCCAGGAGATGCATGACGCCTCAGGTGTATCAAATCCATTGGAGGGGTGGATGACAACCTTTTTTGGCAAATGGAAGAATCTTATCACTGCTTGTTTGACATCTATTGCTGTTTTTCTCGCTATTCTAGTTACCTGTGGGTGTTGCTGTGTGCCCTGCCTGCGGACCATGACATCCCGGCTCATCACCACTGCCTTGTCCAAAGAAAAAGCGCCGCCTCCCTATTCCGCTGGGATGCTGCCATTACTCACCATGCCAGAGGACGGGGAGGACGTTGAGGCACTGCAGTTAGTGTAAAAGGTGTTCGCACCTAGTAGGTGCGAAAAGGGGGAATTTGTGGGAAAATAATACAATGACTGAGGTGGTGATGAACAGGGCACTCAGGAACGGCCACGTAAAAGCTGGCTTACAGTATATACTGAATTAACCAAAGACTAAATAAGAGTGTGTGTATGTGTGACATATTATACATTATGCTTTGCAGCTGGGTTACAGCTAGGAGGAGAGAACAGACAGGGCTATCTTAGTCAGATATGCTACAGTGAGCACGGGAGGAGGAGATGGTGAGGCCAAGGACACTGAAGTTCAGGACGGTCTGATAACTCAGAGAACAGGACATACAAACTAAGGAGGGAGTGAACATAGCTGTCTGGTGAGGTAAATGATAACTGAAAATAATAAGAAGAAAGAGGGAAGAGGCAGAGCAGAGAGTGTAACCCAGCAACAGTATAGCTGACCAATCAGGCCCCACAAGGGGAACCAATATAACCCTGAGCACAATATTGTTTAAGTGCCTTTTGGGGGACCTCTGTACTAGACAAGTCTCCATCAGGTCCGTGCACGTGTAACTGCTCGGAAACGCATTTCATCTGTTGACCACAAGAATAAACGCTGTGTTAATTCATCATGGAGTCAGTTGTCAGTTTATAGAAGGATTTCCCCAACAGTACCCTGAATATACACATTAGGGCGGTCAAGTTGAGGTGGTGATTATTTTACTACCTTATAGTCTCCAGGATCTGTCAATGAATCCAAATCAGGATCTGCTGTAAGTGTAGTGACTGACATCACTGCTTTCTTAAACCCCCCAATGATCTCTGCAAAACTCTCCTGTAGGAATTAACAAAATAATATACTGTAGATTGGTATTTAATAGATAGTAAATAATGTTAGTTTGAGGCAGTTTGAGAAAACTGACCTGAAAGTTCTCCTCAGAGGGTTTGTAAGTCAAAGCATGTGGGTCCAGCATCAGCTCAGAGGTGAACATAGGAGGGTCACGGCGAGTTTCTGGCTCAACAGACTAATAAAGACACAACCTTAACCACAACTGAATTCTGCTCTGTGTTTGCTTGAAAACTCAATTTGATGGATATAGGAATTATTGTGGTTTCACTGCGAACAATCCAATTTAATAATAATAATAATAATAATATTAATAATTACTTACCTTCTTTTCAGTCTGTTCTTCAGTAGGGTCAGAGGCAGCCTCAGCAGGCTGGTTCCAGCTCTGAATAATGCCATGGCTAGGCGTTTGGCGTACCGGCTCCTGGAGCCCAGCCAGCAGTTCTGTGACTACATTCACCATTAAGACGTGCAAGGCGTTGACTACCAAATAGTCAACAAGACGGATAAAGCTGGGTAGGTGAGGGACAGAGGAGGAGTGGACTGGGTTAATGTGATAGACGTGCCTGAATAATTAGCAATTATTTGACCTATCATAGCATGAGGAGAAAAGGTGTTAACAATTGCTCTGTTTTATTGACTAATTGTCACAGTATGCCATGTATAGTAGACAAAGAAATAGTTGGTATGTCCACAATGCAAATAGAGATAGAAAGCAAAGAGAATTTAACAGCAACAAGTACAATAAAATGACCCACCAGATGAGGCGGCTGGATTGAAAAGTCTTGAGCAATGGAAGACTTTTCCTGTCCTTTTGCTCATCTGTGATGGACAAAAAACACTTTCACTATCACTTACATTTTAATACTGGATATGCTGAACTGTCTATGTACAGTATGTACATTTCGGTGTCTCCATATGGTCAATGTGCACACACTTAGTTTATGAGATCTGGATTCAAGTTCCGCCAAGTAGTTGCTACATGCAGAAACTGTCACCTCCTTTACCAGGTCTTGAAACTTCTTCAAGTTACTCGACACCTACAATAATGAACAAATGAGGGCAATGAGCTGCTGAGGAGGCATACTTCAAACATTTGGACCGATTTTTGTATGGATGTAGAATATCACCTCTTGCAGTTGTTTGTAGTGGACATCCTGAAACTCTTGCAGTGTGTAGGTGTGTTTTTTCTCAATGTGAAACAAGCCTGTGTCACTGATTTGGTAACACATTTTCCTGATGTCTATCAGTGCAGAACGTAGAGGCTGTAAGACATCTGCAAATGTTAAAACAATATCCGCACTACTTACAGTAACTGAAATGTGTAAACCTCAAAGATGTTTCCCTCACTAAGTATATTTACAGTGTGCATTCTGTATTCAAGACCATTAAGACGGATTAGGGAAAATCCAGATCTCAATTTATATTTACGCATTGTCACGTACCTGATTGACAAAAAACAAACAGTTTTGGAGGGACTTCCTGGTCAAATGAATCTTCTCCCTGCGAACTGTGGTGCGCCAGACATGGAATGGTTTCAACTTTTTGAAGAGGGCAAAGAAGGGGATGCGGCTCAGCTCGCAGTGGTACTCGTACTCCTCTTCCCAGCGCTCATGGGTTATGAAGTCATAGTCCTCCTTATACACTGATACCACACCTTTATGGGTTACCATCAAATAGTCATCCTTACTGTGCTCATAGACTTCAACTGTGTCCAGCGGTCTTTTGGGGTGACCTGGGGTTGGCACATTCTTAAACAACTGAGGAGTGGTAGAACGGCACAATCAAAGTTAAATATCTCCTGCAAGTAGCTCCTTTAACAGGCAATAAACAGTGAATTGAGCCTTTACCGAAGGGTTTGTCAAGCTTCTGCCTGAGCCTGATTTTCCCTTCTAACAATACATCACATTTATTCACCAGTTAATTAGACTGGCAGGTGAGCTTGAAATCTTGATACTTCTGCCACAGTTTTTATGGTAGTCTTGTTTTTTTAGAATTGACTTTATTTTTGATGTATGCAAACATTTAGTTGAAGATACTTTTGTGGTACCTGTCCATCAGGCAATACAGACATTTTTAAAGCAATGCTTACTCATCACTGACCTTGTTCCTGTATTGCAGTGGAGGTAGGTGGACAGGTTGTTTTTTTTCACGTGGCTGCTTGGTTGGTCGAGATGAAGGTGACTGTATGTACCCGCTTGGATTTGCCTTTAATTGTAGAGATACTTTTGAGAAACCTGTCTATCAAGCGCTAGAGACATCTTTAAAGCAATGCTTATTCTCGTCACTGACCTTGGTCGTGGATTCCAGAGGAGGTAAGTGGACAGGTGGTTTTTGACGCTGCCTGTGTGGCGGCTCTGTTTGTTGAGATGAAGGCGACCGAGTGTCCCAGCCCGGGAAATACATCTGCTGACGGGCTTGTAAGTGTTTGAGGCTGGGCTCTTTCCGTTTTACCTTCCTATTCAGCAAGGACTAGATAAGGGGGAAGACATTGATATTTACAAAAGACCCACACCTGCATATTGTAATTACTTTTGGAGTAATTATATTAATAGTATGGGGAGTACTAAATTAGGTGTACAGTAGATGGTATTTCATATTGTCTCAGTCTCACCTGTATGTCTGGAACATCGATGTTCTGTAGTTTAAGGAGCTTGTGCCGCCGCTCTGTGACAGCATGTCAACATTGAATTAAGAGTTGACAAACCTATGCCTTTTGGCTATAACATGTAATACATAACTAACCATTTGCATAGTGACTACCTAAATGCTCTATATTAGCTTGGCCTACCTCTGGAATTATTTTCCCTGCTTTGACCAGGGGGGTTCAGTAGAGAGTCACTCGGAGATGGAGATGCAGAGGCCATGACATGTATTCCCTCAGGCTCTGGGACAGCAGCACAGAGGAAAATAAATTGGAAAGTAACGTTAGCATTAGTACTACTTTAGTAACATCAGCTAGAGTTTTCTTTTTTAATCAGAGAAAATAGTGATATGAAGAAAAAAGTTATTTACTTTATTACTTTAAGTAACGTTAACGTTAGCCAGATACCAATCATGTTCAAATATTAGCCCAATTTGTGGTCCCAGAACATTCCCACACATACCATTGACGCTAGCTAGCTGTTAAGTTAGTTACAATACACACGTTAAGCAATAATATGCAAAAAGAAATTGTGGCAAGGTAACTTAACTGTTGTTAAAGATAACGTAAGATAAGGAATGCTAACGAACTCCCCTTAATTAACGTTAACTTACTGTTTGCCGACTTTTTTTCAACTTGCTTAATGCTAATTAGCAACTAGCTACTATCTGTGTAACGTCACTTCGTCTCGTTGAGTAAGCATTGTCTTCGACAAGTATGCAAACTGGCTACCGTTATGGCTTAACGCTAGCCAACGTTTTTAACTATCGATAAAGCTAATACCGTAACTTTGGACCTAGCTAGAGCTGAGTGTAGGCATTAGCGTTAACGTTATGAATGGAGCTGAGGTTTACAGTTTCCTAGCAACACAATTATCTCCCGTCAAACAAAAACACGTTGCTGGCATAGACAGTTAAAGGTTGCTGCTAACTCTTATATTTCTGTATTTTAACTCACACACAAATATATACTTTTCTCTCCTATTTCTATATTTAACATACATATTCATAATTTTTGATTTCATGCTAAATTGTAAATAATACATGTGTATAAGAAGAAAATGTTTGCATGCGTGAAGAAAATATATTACTGAGAGAAGAGTGTGCGTTAACTTACCTTTTGCTAACTTTTTTTCAACTTGCTTAGTTAGCAACTATCTGTGTAACTTCGTTTCTACAAGTATGCAAACTGGCTAACGTAACGCTAGCCAACGTTTTTAACTAGCGATAAAGCTAATATACCGTAACTTTTGCAGACCTAGCTAGAGCTGAGTAGGCATTTAGCGTTAACGTTATGTCTATGGAGCTGACGTTTACGGTTTCCTAGCAACACAATTATCTCCCGTCAAACAAAAACACGTTGCTGGCATAGACAGTTAAAGGTTGCTGCCAGTGTTGCCAGACCTCGCGAGACAAATACGCAACCAGGGGCCTGTTGCACGAAACCAGGATAAGGGATTAAACCGTATTGTTAGCCAGGCTAAAATTAATCTTGGAGTCTCATGTGTTAAATCAGCTAACGCTCTGATCCCAAATAAACGTGTTTAAGTTATTCCGTTGTCTTCTGCATGTGTTATTTTTTCTTTTTTATTAACATGCATTATTTGTCACTATTGTTGTTGCGTTTGATTTAAACCCTACTATAGCAGTTGTTTAGGAGGTTAGAAATGGTTGCACTGTCACCCAGATGCGGAGTGGCAATCCTGAGAGTCGGGACTTATACTTATACTTATGGGCCGGTAGTGTGTCCAGGCTGCCTGGCGTGCGCCCGCTGCCCGGAGGCCGCTGCCCAGAGGCCGCTTCCTGGAGGCCGCTGCCCGGAGGCCGCAGCCCGGAGGCCGCTGACCGCTGCCCGGTTGCCGCTTCCCGGGGGCCGCTGCCCGCTGACCGCTGACCGCTGCCCAGTGGCCGCTGCTTGCAGGTGTCGTGCCAATGTACTTATCCCCGCCAGGCAGGCACGGCGTCATGGGTGGGCCTGACGGGCCTAGGCCCACCCACTTTTCAACAGGCCCACCCACAAATTTTCATTAAAAAAAAAAAGAATATAATAGGCTATATTTAATTATAAAGAATTATTAAAAAGTGTCAAATTATCTCATAATTTGTGCTAAATTAGTCTAAATCTTAAGTAGTTTTTAACTTAATTTAAAAAAAAGTTGTTTGTCTATTAAGTGACATCGATCTGCGCAACATTTCCAACGCGCTAGACTGCCAGCTTAGGGAACTGAACACTCGATTCCACAGTGACACCTATGGCCTCATGGCATCTGCAGCAGTCCCGATGTCTCCTAGCCTTCATACAAATGACACCAGCTGGTCAATGAGGACGTTTTCCCAAATATCCATACTTTCCTAAAAGCTCTGATAACACTGCCGATGACTTCCTGTACAGTTGAACGCGTCTTTTCCAGTGTCAATCGGATTAAAACACCAAACAGGAGCACCATGCTTACGTCTCGCCTTATGTCTCTGTGTCTGTTGACATATGAAAGAGAGCTTACAGTAACTCTCGACTTCGATGATATCATCTACATTTTAAAGAGCAAACCCCGCCGAGTAGCCTACTGCTGTAATTTGTGTCTGTGTGTGTGTGTGTGTGTGTGTGTGTGTGTGTGTGTGTGTGCGAGGCGACCTAAAAACATGCGATGAATCCGTAGGCTACATGTTGAAAGTTAGTAACATAGCAGAGAGAAAAAGAGAGAATGAGTCGTTCCATGTTCGCTTCTTCTAGGCCTTTTCAGCGAGTTTAATTGTGTACCACGAGGGGATAAGAGTATGTGAAGGCTACTCTGTCTGAATTGAGATATATTAAAATAATCGATTCATAACCCGTTACAAATCTACAGGCGCATTTCTATTTCTATATCAGCTTGTTACTGTTCTTTTCCCCTCCTGGGCTCCCCTTGTTATCAGCGCTGTGTCTGTTGTTAATGTGATTTATTTCCTTTTGTTAAATATGGTTATAACATGAATCACACTAAAGTAACAGTTTGTCTCTTTCGGAAATAACTTGAGTTTTACACGACAGATGACGTCAATGAACCAGTTCTGTGCCCGAGTTATGAATGAAAACTGTCGGGAGGTGTTGTTGATCTGTAGTGTTGAAAACATAAAAACAATTAAACAGAATTATGAAATATTCAGCCTCCTGTTATACGAGCAGAACTAAATTATGTTTTGGGGAAATATTAAATGCCCGACCACTGTTCCAGTCTTAGGTCTATGGAGCTTTGCGTAATAGCGCAGCCAGGTATGGTGCGTAATGGAGATTCCAAAGCGCTCCTCTCTGGTCAGAACCAAGGAGAGCGGTCGCGGATGGGGTCGTCCTATACAACCAAACGTTTGTACAATGTTTTTTTACAACATATTTAAAGAGCATCAAACTATTGAAATCTCTATTATGTTAGCACATATAATATAACAGTATAGTAGCCTAGTCATTTGTATTAGGTTAAACAGTGATTTGATATCATGTTTTAATTTAAGGCCCACCCAAAATTGGTCTGGCCCATCCAAAACTGAAATCCTGGCGCCGTAGCTGCCGCAGCTGCGTGAAGCTGACACCCCACCCACGTCAAAAAATTCAGCAAATAGTCTGAATGGTTAGTGCTCCGTTTGTGCAGGTTTGTGCCGTTAAAATTTTCGTTTGTGCAGTTTTGGTTTCTGAAATATTAAAAATTATTTTTTAGCTCCATCTAGAGTTCACCATCCCCCCATATTGCTCCAAAACAAACCAAAGTGGGCTAGTTCGTTAGTGCTCCGTTTGTGCAGGTTTGTGCAGTTAAACCTGTCGTTTGTGCAGCTTTTGTTTTCGAGATATTAAAAGTTATAATTTTGGCCGATGACGTCACCGTCACCCTATCATGTTCCAAAACAAACCAAAGTGGGCTAGTTCTTTTAATTCTTCAGATTTTCAGCTGTTGTACAATGTGTATCTTTTGTTTTGAACTTCAATAAAGACTTAGAACAAGAAAAAATGTGTCTCATTTCAAGTAATTGGGCGGCTGTGGCTCAGTGGTAGAGCGGTTGCCTGTGGTTCGATCCCCGCCCCTGCAGTCATTGTCGAAGTGTCCTTGGGCAAGACACTGAACCCGAGTTGCCCCCGGTGCTGCGCATCGGAGTGTGGATGTGTGTGAATGTTTATCTGATGAGCAGGTGGCACCTTGTACGGCAGCCCCGGCCACAGTGTGTGAATGTGTGTGAATGGTGAATGTTTCCTGTAGATGTAAAAGCGCTTTGAGCAGTTGTTAAGACTGGAAAAGCGCTATATAAATACAGCACATTTACATTTACATAATTAGGGGATAATTATACCCAGTCACATTCAGCTGAATCTTAAACTCTGAAAGCGCCAAATAAAGTAAAATCAAATCTAGTCATTTGTATAATATAATCCTTGGGTGACATTGTGGTCCATCTTACATACCAGTTGGTGGTGGCGACATAATAGCGGTAAAGCAAAACATTTCTTGTTTGGAGCAAAATGGGGGCGGATGACGTCATCGGCCAAAATTATAATTTTTAATATCTCAAAGACGAAAGCTGCACAAACGAAAATTTCAACGGCACAAACCTGCACAAACGGAGCACTAACGAACTAGCCCACTTTGGTTTGTTTTGGAGCGATATGGGGGGATGGTGACGTCATCGGCCAAAATTATAATTTTTAATATCTCGAAAACAAAAGCTGCACAAACGACAGGTTTAACTGCACAAACCTGCACAAACGGAGCACTAACGAACTAGCCCACTTTGGTTTGTTTTGGAGCAATATGGGGGGATGGTGAACTCTAGATGGAGCTAAAAAATAATTTTTAATATCTCAGAAACCAAAACTGCACAAACGAAAATTTTAACGGCACAAACCTGCACAAACGGAGCACTAACCATTCAGACTATTTGCTGAATTTTTTGACGTGGGTGGGGTGTCAGAGCTGACTCTCTCTGTTAAAGATGATGAGCAGCGCGGTCCCCGTGGTCTCAGCTTCAGGTTTATACAGGACGCTGCGGAGATTAAGTGGGAAAATGCAGCCATATTCCCAGATATGATATTAATGGCAGACTGGTCAGAGACCAATACATTCATGATTCATTTTCTTGTTGCTTGTCCGTCTCTAATAAAGGACAGTTTGTATTACTCCGTAATATGTAGGCTTCATGTTTTTATTAGAACTTACTTTGGTTTCATAACCTTCCCAATAAGTCTCACATCCCTGGACCAATAACGTGGCCTATATACTGTGTATAGTGGAGTTTACATTCATCACACCGGGAACACCACAATGCTTCTTCATTTTTTATTTAGTTGCTGTTACTTGTCAGAAGGATAATAAACACATGAATATTGTTTTACACATATGCTAACAGCGTGTATTGAAATCACGTACTTCTTTTTCTAGTTTTTGTCCCATTCCGTTTGTTCTGTATGGACATTAATTGTACACATATTTTTTGAATTACACGTAGCTTATAGAGATTTGTGCATATGGTTGTAAAACATGTTCTGGCAATGTGAATAAGGGATTGAAATGAAGCCTAGAGTCATTAGGGTCCATTTCCTGAGGAACATTATTTCCCTCTGCTCACTTTTAAGGCACAGTAGGCTAAATAATAATACATTTATTTATATTGTGCTTTACATGATAGGCTACTCAAAGACACTTTACATAAAACCAGTACATTTATCACATAAAAACAGAAACATGAAACTAGCATGTTTAAAGCAATTAAAACACAGTGTAGCCTACAACTTTGTAAAAAAAAAAAAAAACAAAAAAAAAAAGTGGAGTGACTAGTCGGCTAAGTAGATATTTATATATATATAATTACGCATTCAGTCGGTCCTCTGTAGTGTGTTGGGCTTTATGTCTCCGTTTGATAACAGCCGTATTTCACTTTTTGCATATTATGTGTTCTCCTCCTCGTTACTTTCCATATCATATTCTTCCCTCCTCGTTACTTTCCATTAGAAGCTGCTGCTCATTGGGTGAAACATATGGCGCATGCGTCCTCTCCATCTCTGCGTCAGTAAATCTGTGATCGATACCGTGGTCTATTTAAGAAAGCCGTAAACAGCACACTGGTTCCCACTTGTCTGCATGTTTTAGGCATTTCTGCTTGTTTTCAGAGTTTGTGACAATATCTGTTACTTTTTGAATTTGACAAATATTTTGCTTTTGGTATGTGGCCAAAACTAGAAATTTCTTACGCATTTTGCAGCACCAATAGTTTTTGTTTTTCTCTTTCTTTCTTCTCTCCACTGACAGCATTTCAAATTTCAAAACAACAGAGCTACTTGTTAGAATCAACCTGAATTTTCCTTTAAGCCACACTTGCGCATTGACTTCACTTTTCAGACCCGGAGGTTTTGTCCTTTATTTTTACAGTCTCTGGTAGTGAATATCAAGAGACAAATACGTCTTTGATCGCGTTTTATTTGATCCATGAACTACACATAGGCTAAAATTTAATTGTCAGATAGCAATACAGTTTGTTAAATAAGTTTATGTAATAAAAACATGTAATTTTCTCTGCTCAACAAATGAATCAATAAATGATATTAGACTTGTTTTTCTATTCCTTACTTTAATGTCTTTACTTGTTTCACTTAATAGTTGAATTTAATAATAGTTGATGTATTTTCACAACAATAGATAACTTGTCCCATACAAGATGAATAAAGTGAGAGTATTCTGTTTGAGAAAGTAATGGGCTCCTACTTGATTTCTACAGCCCTGTGTGATGTTGAATGAATCTGGATTAACAGGACAATTCCTTTTTAGAGTAGCCTGAAAAATAGATAAAATTTGGCTTTAATTAATTAGCAGCCTGAAAAAAAGATTTCATAATATAGCTTTTATTGGATATTTAAGCCTATGTGTAGTTCATGGATCAAATAAAACGCGATCAAAGACGTATTTGTCTCTTGCTATTCACTACCAGAGACTGTAGAAAATAAAGGACAAAACCTCCGGGTCTGAAAAGTGAAGTCAATGCGCAAGTGTGTTTTAAAGGAAAATTCAGGTTGATTCTAACAAGTAGCTCTGTTGTTTTGAAATTTTCAATTTTGCGGCAAAATACGTAATAATTTTCTATTTTTGGCTACATACCAAAAGCTAAATTTTTGTCAAATTCAAAAAAATAAAATATATTGTCACAAACTCTGAAAACAAGCAGAAATGCCTAAAACATGCAGACAAGACAGACAGATGGAACCAGTGTGCTGTGGTCCCTAGCCCCCCCCCCCCCCCTTAGTATCTGACCAGTACTGTTCTCCTGTCTTTTAAGCATTTGCCATTGTAGCAGGTGTTGTATATTTATGAAGTCATTTTTTAGCTGGATATGGAGTCTTGTGATTGAAGCGTGAGCTGTCAACATGTACTCTTACTAAATCCAACTGTTGCTTTCGAGGTGTTGGAAGAACAGACCAACAAAAGACAGAAAAAACAGAACAAAGTCAGAAAGAATTCAAGAAATCTGAGAGGTCCCTTTTTAAATACTAGTAGTCATACTAAAAAGGAAAAGGATCAGATTGTCTTTCATGGATGCAAGCTGGTACAAACATATTATTCACTGAGGTTTATTGTTGGACTGATTCTCTTCACTCTGTTTTTGTACTTTATTATTTAAAATGTATCTAGCTGTTCTAAAGGCTCTGTCTGGGGTATAGATAATAGAGATAATATTATATTCTCCAGTTTACAAATATATAAATATCTTAAATCTGCTTTGTAGCTCCACTGTGATTTAGTCTGGTGCAGATTCATCCAGCACAGAGGGATTGTATTATAAGGACTGTATTATAATGAAACACTATATATATATATATATATATATATATATATATATATATATATATATTTATATGTAAATGTGTGTGGTAGCTTTTAAAAAGTGAGCAGATGAGGGGCCAGCCGAGGGTCGCTTCTCAGCTTCTGATCAAGAGTCCAGTACTTCTGAGGAGCTGCTTCCTTGTGCCTGGAACAAACACACATACATAATCATATACACACACCATTTGCAGTTAATGTCTGCTCATTTTCTGCAGTAACAGCTAGCCGACCAATGCCTTTGCATCATTATACTACTTTAACTCGTTAAAATGTTTAAAATAAATTAATCTTATTAGTCTAATTGTATTTTTAAACTGGAAAATACTGATGATGTGTGTGTGTTTGAGTACGTACATGCTGAGGCGTTTCTTGGCCACACATATTTGTAGTGTTTTCTCATGGCAGTAGGTCAGGTACTCTTCCTCCTGTGGTTTGGTCATGTTGAGCTGGTTCTTTTGGTACCACTCCTGTTTGCTCTGCAGCTCTTGAGTCTGCTAAACACAGATTGTTGTGAACATGTTAGAATGCATACTAAAAAGTTTTATAACAGCAAATTTGTAATGCCACTAAATTCTCTCATTCCTTCAAAACACTACCAGAATATTGATTCATCTTTGATCAGCACTGCCTAGTTTGACTAGCCTGATGTGGTCAAACTCAGATTCTAGTCTGAATCTGAGTCTGACTCTGCTCCAAAGGGCTGTGATTATGGGTTTTTTTTCAACCGAACCAGGAAAGAAAATGCCTCTGCACTCAATTGGATAGACCTACAATCCGCCGAGGACCTGGTCGGCTAGAATCTGTCTAATCAGAAGGGGTGCAAGACGCATCTGCCAGAGGAAATAAAACCCAGGTTCCAAGGCTAGCTCTTTATAGCTGTGGAGGGAAAAGATTCTGCCAGACGAGGCTGGATGCTGAGAAATGGTTCAAATGGTTGAACCCAGCTCCCTCTGAACGGCCTCCTCTTCACAAATACCAATGAGGGTCATTTAACATGTTGATTTCTTTTTTGTTTTTCTGTTTTGGTTGTATCCTGCTCTGTAAAGAAGCAGTAGTAAAATGATGGTTCCTAGAATAGAATAGAATAGAATAGAATGCCTTTATTGTCATTATACTTTATTCCTGCTGTGCTTGTTGTAGTCGTCGTCATTTAGATATGACTAACTATCTGCCTGATTCAATCATCATCGTTGGCACTGCTGGTAACACCTGAAAGTTCCTGCAACATGGATTTGTGAGGTGTGTCTCAAATCACTTCTGTACTTATACTATTTGAGTACATAGTGCGCTCACATTGGTGTCTGAGCAGTGCCTAAATTTAGTTCCAGGATCTGGTCTACAAAGCGGCCAGAGAAGAGTGGAAACAAAGCAAAACCTATAACATACAAGTTCTGCTACATGGTTTGGATCTCTCTTTTGAGATCCCAAAACACACCTGCAATTACAGCTTATCTTAGATTCTGCAGAATGCAGCGAAACAGAGATCTTAGAGATTGTAACTTTAAGATCCTGCAGTGGAAAAGCGATACAATATACATCAGGAGTAAATTTGTGCCGTACCTTTTCATAGCGTTCCTGAATGAGGTTGGCGTGCTCTGCCAGTCTCTGTTTAAACTCGGCCAAACAGTCCTGGTGGATATGCTTGGCGTCTTCGGCGCTCAGAGTCTCTGCGTTGTCCAGCCGGATAAGGAAGGGAGCCAGGATATCCTTCTCCTTCTCCTGCAACCACCTCTGCTCCTCGGCGGCCAGATGCTCCTGCAACAAGCAAAGAAATAGCAAACTCAACTGCATCGTTAAATGTGACGTTTGTGCCAATTTTAAATGTAATTTATAGGGATGAGCCGAGTACTCGGCTGAAACGAGTATCCGGTACGGATAAAGCACTTTTGCCGAGTACAAGTATCATACGAGTAATGCGAGTCAATATCTGTACTCGGATTGAATGAAAGTCTCCATTGACTGTGTCTCCGTTCTGTGATAGGCTAGTCACAGTGCCAGTCACAACGATTTTCCGTTAACATTTAGGGTTTCTTCAGCTTCAGTTTGTTTTATACTTCAGTCTGAACTAGTACCTAGCAACCAGGAGACTTCTGGTAACGTGGGGTTGGTTCAGACATGCTGCTTGGTAGAATGCTACTCAGGTTGCATCTCTGCCGTCTGAGTGTTTTTTTTTTTTTTTAACTGCCTGCTGGCTCTAACCAGTTTTTTTGAGTGTCTGAAACTTTCTTGTTGTGTTTTATAAAAAAAATAAAAGGCAGTTGCGGTATAAATAAATAATATTACAAATTAAGATACACACAAACATTAACACATTCCAACCCCCCGCCCCCTCTCTCTCTTTGTTTATCTTTCTATCCATCTATCCATCTATCTATCTATCTATCTATCCATCTATCTATCTATCTATCTATCTATCTATCTATATATCTATCTATCACTCACTCACAGACACACGCACACATACCTGGAAATAAAAAAGAACCAAAAAAAAAATGATCACACTGATCATAGAAAAATTTAAAGTTAAAAAAAAGTTATATTGAGTATGAAAACTCTTGTTCATTACATTTTACTTAATAATTGCAACCACATTGCTGTATTTATTGTTGCAAAACTTGTTATATACTGTAGGCTTATTTAGTTCGTTTGTTACCATGACAACACCACTGATCTGAAGCTGAATGCTGATTCTGTCATGTAAATAGTTTTCTAATCAGCAATAAATATAACAATTTCTGATCAACCCATATCAATTGCATGCTAAAAAATAATATACCTGTTAAAGCCCCGCCCATTTCAAGAAAACCAGACCCACTTCCGGGTTAAATCTGACCACTTCCGGGTTAGGCCCCGCCCAATCCGAGTACAGATACGGATACAGATAATTCATGTGGTAAACAGATACAGATACAGATAATGCTGTACTCGCTCATCCCTAGTAATTTATATATTGAAATGTTTAGTGGGTAGGACAATAGTCAAAGTAGAATAGTAAAGTAGCAGAAAAAGGAAAATAAAGCACCTCAAAGGTACCTGAGTAAATGTACTTAGTTACATTCCACCACTGGTAGGTAGGTAAGCATAGTTTAGTAGGGTATGGTAAAGTGGTAGGTAGGGAAACAGTCATCCACATAATACCAATGAAATTGGGAATCTGAAACAAGCACAACATGTGTGTAGTTTTGTGTGTGTGTGTGTGTGTGCGTGTGTGTGTGTGTGTGTGGTTCCCACCATTTCCTGTCTCTGTCCGCGGGCCATGGCAGCTCCGGTTGTTGTCCATGGGGAGAACTCAAGCTGAACATCTCTCTCTTCCTGTTCTCTGCAGGCCACAATGTCTCTCACCTGCTCACACATTAAGGTCCTTAACTCGAGTAGCAACAGCACAATGTTCTACAAACTCTAAGTATCACAGAACCTTTCAGGGTAGTTAACTGGGAAATGTTTGACAAAGGAGTGGGCAAGGACTGCCAGTGGGATGGGTGAAGGTTAGACCAGACTTAATTTAAAAGATTTTTTCCAGACATGTTTAAAAAAATCTTCTTAGATTAACAAGTATGGTATGGGTTTTAAAAACTGTTTGTCCGTCATTCAGAAATCCAGAATCTATGATTATTATGGGATGTTACCTCTGAATTGGGACTCTAGCGATACTTTTACTCCAGGTGACACGGTTACCTCTTGCTTAGACTCTTTGATTTGGCAAACCACCTTCTCTTCATCCTTCATCAGAGCCACCAGCATATCATTCAGAGCCAGGGTCTTAAGAGGCTTCTCAGATGGATCCACCTGAACCTCCACACATTAAACAGATGCACACAGACACAAAAGTGTATAAGCTCATAGAATTTAGTTAAAAAGACTCTACTATCCCAATCAGGTCTCTTCATATCGTCCTATCTCCCTGCTACCTACCTGGATTGAGATTATCTAGTCACACCCTACCGCCTCTGTTATAACCAACCAAAATGTCTCAACCCCTTTTACAACCGGTCGGGGAACTCGTCAGGGATGTCCCCTCTCCCCTTTCTTGTTTGCAATTATTATTGAACCGCTAGCAATCAGTATTAGACAAAGTCGTCTAATTTCTCCCATCAACATTTATGGACAAAAGCATCATATTTCACTGTATGCGGATGACATTCTTTTATTCATTTCCCAACCTCAAGCCTCAATACCTCATCTTTTGTCTTTAATTAGTAATTTTGGCAGATTCTCCGGATTTTCTGTCAACTGGGATAAAAGTGAGTTAATGCCAATTTCTAACCATGCCGATATGACATTTATACAGTCTTACCCCTTTAAAAAAGCTTTTAAAGACTTTTCATATCTTGGTATAACTGTGACTAAAGACCCTGATGACCTTTTACGGAAAAATTGGGCTAACAAGATTGAGCAACTTAAACAGAGTATACAATTTTGAAAGACTCTTCCTATTTCTCTTGTTGGTAAGATCAATGCAATTAAGATGGTTGCACTGCCACGTGTTTTGCATCTCTTCCAGTCTCTTCCATGTTACATTGCCCAGTATTACTTTAAACAATTAGATTCAATTATTGCACCTTTTATTTGGAACTACAAAGCCATCAGGATCTCCAAGAAACATCTATGTAAACCAAAAAATGTAGTTGGCTTTGCCTTACCAAATTTTAAAATGTACTACTGGGCGGCTCATCTGTCTTTACTTGCCTGGTGGAGAAAAGGACCCCCCTCCTCTTCTTATTCCTGCCCTGCTTGGCTATGCATAGAACGAATGCTTTGTAACAAGACCTCTTTTCTGGCTATGCTCAACAGCCCCATTAAAGTTAGTAAGTCACACTATAGTAATAGCTTTGTAATCAATGGCACCATGCGCATATGGGAGCAAATAAAGCTCCATATCAAGGCGCCAAGTGTATATACCGATACTCCAATTTGTGAAAATCATGCTTTCATACCTGGCCTAAATGATATTGCTTTTCCTGCTTGGAAGCAGAAAGGCATTAAAAGCGTAAATGATTTGTATATTGGGGGAAATTTTACCTCATTTGGGCAGTTGCAAGCCAAATATAGAATACCGGCCTCAAGTTTTTTCAGGTTTTTGCAAATTAGAGATTTTGTCAAAAAAAACATACCAAACTTTGAAGTTCTGAATAAACATGATACCCTTGAGGCAATTAACAAATTTGAACCGGGTTCCAGAGGGGAAATCTCTGCTTTCCTTCGTATGCTTCACGGTGGCGCTCCGATGAACACAGAGGTGTATAAACGGGCATGGGCAAAGGACTTGAATTTGGAATTAAATGACGAAATTTGGGGAGAATGTCTACGTAATGTGCAAAGGTGTTCAGATAATACTAGACACAATCTGATACAGTTTAAAACGCTCCATAGATTATATTATTCAAGAGAAAAATTACACCAATTTTACCCTGATATCCCACCAGTATGCAACCGTTGTCCTTGTCTAGCTGCTAGAGTACCTATCTGGGACTTACAACGGTTTACTACATGCCCAGAAAGAATGTGCTAGAGTATAGCACATTCTTTCTGGGCATGTAGTAAACTTCATTCATATTGGAAGAGCATTTTTCTTTTCTTTTCTGAAGCTTTTGGTAATAATCTGGTACCCTGCTCCTTGGTAGCAATCCTGGGTGCCACAAGTGTCCTCCACTCCATCAATAAATCTGAAGGAAGAGCTATTCAATTTGGGATGGTGCTTGCAAAAAAGTTAATACTACATGTATGGAAAATGGATTCTGTACCTTCATATAGTTTGTGGCTGCAAGAACTTTCAAATACTTTGCATCTGGAAAGACTGAGATTTTATAATGACGATAGAGGAGACAAGTTTGAGAAGATATGGGACCCAATACTGAATCATCTTAAAAATGTAAACCCTTAGAAGTTGGCTATTTTATAAGACCTCACTGTGAAAATGTATGTGTGATTTGAAAATGTCTATTTGTTTAACTTTATCTCAAGATGTTTTTGTTTATAGTATGCATCCTTACCATGACCGTGGAACATTATTGTAATCCTTGATGTGCTGCGTTCTTTATGTTCAGTAAATTTAGTTTTTTTTTTTCTTCAGGTTTTTATTTTCCGTTTTCCTCTCCCCTTTCCTTGTTCATTTCTTGAAAATCAATAAACATATTTAAAAAAAAAAAAAAAAGACTCTACTGTTTATCTTATTGTGCGTTTGTTGTCTGTACCTGAAAGCTGGATTCCATGTCAGATGTGAAGTCCTCGCCCTTCTTTTTTTCTGTTGACTCTTGCGGTTTGATGAAGCTCCTCTTTGAAGGGATAAATCGGTGATCCTCTAAGTGATAGGTCAGCTCAATCCGTCTTTGAGCCAATAGGAACACTCGCTGGGCCACGTCTTCGTTTGCCGGTTTGGATCTGTTCCTGTGGAAACACTCCACCACCTTCTGTTTACACACACAAAACCCCACAGAAACCCTCATATAGATGCCATCAAAATGCTGTCTTACCTAGAAGTTTGCAGTTGTATGATTTCCACTAACTTGTCAAGTGGCAGTTTATTGTCCAGGCTAATATAGTATATGTAGTGAAGACTTTGAGGCAATATATTTAGAGGCGCCCAGGACCACCTCAACTGGCTCCTTTTCACACAAAGGAGCAGCAGCTCTACTCCAAATTCCTTATGGATGACTGAGCTTTTCACCCTTAGGGAGACGCCAACCCATTTTGCCAGCATGTACCCTAGATCGAGTTTGTCATGACCCAAACTTCATGACCATAGGTGAGGGTATGAACGAATATTGACCGTTAGATCGAAAGCTTTGCCTTCCAGCTCAGCTCTCTTTTCATCACAACGCTACGGTAAAGCTAATGCAAAACTGCTCCCACTGCTCTGATTCTCCAGCCAATCTCCCGCTCCAGTGTGCCCTCACTAGCAAAAAAATCCCTAGGTACTCCTTTACTTGAAGTAAGGACTCATATCCCACAAGGAGCACCTAAGATTAGTATCCAAATAATGTAAAATATGCTCACAATCTCCCCTTCTATTCCTGAGTTATGGTGTTGACTAAAAGCCACAGGTCTCACTGTGCACAAGCTAGCTTTTCGGGAACACCAAAAGGATTACTCAAAATCACTTACAGAGGCACGATCACAGTTCTACTCAAACGTCATCAGAAACAGTCCCAGAAACTCCAAGCAGTTGTTCTCCACCATAAATCATCTTCTCAAACCACAAACCCCCTCACTCACAGAAACTACAGAAGAGCACTGTAATCATTTCCTGGACTTTTTCAAAACAAAAATAGACTCAATCCACTCTTCCTTTCCTAGATCCTCAACACTAGCCAGCCCAACTGTCCACTCACAGCCTGCAGTGCCCCAGACGCTACACTGCTTTCCAGAAATCTCCCAGCAAGAGGTTGAGAAGATCATCCAAAGGATGAAACCCACCACTTGTGCCCTCAACCCCTTTCCTACAGCTCTAGTCAAAGCAAACACCTCTGCCTTAAGCCCTCTGATTACCACTGTAATAAACCACTCCCTCCAGTCTGGCAATGTTCCATCTGCCCTTAAAACTGCCATAATCAGACCACTTCTAAAAAAACCTACCCTTGATCCAGAGACACTCTCAAATTACAGGCCCATTTCCAATCTCTCATTCCTCTCCAAAGTACTGGAAAAAGTTGTTGCCGCTCATCTTCAGGACCACCTCAAGCATAACAACCTCTTTGAAAAATTCCAGTCTGGTTTCCGCTCTGCTCACAGCACCGAAACAGCCATGGTCAGAGTCACAAACAACCTACGAATGGCAGCTGATGCTGGCTCACCTTCCCTCCTCATGCTCCTCGATCTGTCTGCTGCTTTTGACACTGTGAATCATGGCATACTCCTCAACCGACTACACCAAGCCACTGGACTCACTGACACTGCTCTGAACTGGTTTAAATCATACCTCACGGACAGAACAGAGTACATTTCACTTGGAAGCGCAAGGTCCCGGCAACACACGGTCACCTGCGGAGTCCCCCAGGGGTCAGTCCTTGGCCCCATCCTCTTCATCATTTACATCCTCCCCTAGGCCACGTCATCAGCCGCCATGGAGTCTCATTTCACTGTTATGCCGATGACACACAACTGTACGTGAAATATGACTCACAACCCACTGCAACTACAGCACCATCGTCTTCAACACTCACCACCTGTCTGGAAGAGATAAAGGTGTGGATGAAACACAATTTTCTCCAGTTAAACAGCTCCAAAACCAAGGCAATCCTTGTTGGCACCTCACATCAAGTCCAGTCATCCTCCATAACCGGTATAACTATCTCTGGTCAAGACATTCCCCTCTCCAAAACAGTCACCAATCTTGGTGTAAGATTTGATCCACAACTCACCTTTGAAGCCCATATCAAAAACCTCTGCAAGATCTCCTTCTATCATCTCAGAAATATTGCAAAACTCCGTTCTACACTCAACTTAGTTGATGCTGAAAAACTGGTCCACGCCTTTGTCTCCTCCAGACTGGATTACTGTAACGCACTTCTCATCGGGATCCCTAACAAGAGTCTGCTGAAACTGCAATATGTCCAGAACAGTGCTGCAAGGATCCTGATGAGAGTGCGAAAGTACGACCACATCACACCCATTCTCCACTCACTTCACTGGCTTCCCGTTTCAGCAAGGATTGAATACAAGGTCTCAATTCTCACACACCAATGCATCTATGGAAATGCCCCCCCCTACCTGAAAGAACTACTCATCCCTCACACTACAACACGATCCCTCCGCTCAAACAACTCCAACCGCCTCCTAATTCCCAGAACTAAGCTCAGCACCATCGGTGATCGAGCATTCTGCTCTGCCGCTCCTCGGACGTGGAATGCCCTCCCTGACCATCTAAGGGCACCACAGACTTTGGAGACTTTTAAAAAAGGACTAAAAACATTTCTTTTTAGCAGAACTTATGAGTTTTAACCTTGCACAAAAATGTTGTTGCACTATTTATAGATATTTTACATTGATGTTTTTACCTTGCTTTTATGACCTTGACTGTAGCACTTTGAGATTTGTTTAAATGTAAAGTGCATTACAAATAAAATGTATTATTATTAAAAGCCAGAAAAGTGTATTTGCATAACATTATAATGTCACAGTGTTGGCCTTTGACCCTTTTTAGATATAAAATGTCATCCCTTTATTATTTTATCCTATTTGTGTGATATGTTGTCAAAATGATCGTAGGAATTCTTGAATTATGGCCAAAAATGTGTTTTGTGAGGTCACTGTGGCCTTGACCTTTGACCTCCAAAATCTAATCAGTTTATCCTTGAGTCCAAGTGGACGTCTGTGCCAACGGGTGGACAGCTGGACGGACGGATGGACGGACAAAACAAAACATAATGCTTTTGTGCCGGCAACGGCCGTAACCGGAGTCGAGATGAGACTATTTAACCCCCACTGGAGTACAACATGAAGAAAGACTCCCAAACTGGACATAGCCTACAATATCACCTTCCTGTCTCAGGCAGTGCACATCAGATCTCATCCTACTTGTTAGTGGGGCTCACCTAAAGCAACAACACCTCCTCCCACCCATCCTAGACCTACAAGTCCACTGGCTACTGCTGAGGTCTCCAACAGACTTTATCATCTTACTGCTTGTATCTGAAGCCTTAAACTACAATGCTCTTGATTATGTTACAAATGTGTTAGCTCAGTATGAGCCAAAGTGATGTCTGGAATCTTTGGGTCTACTGGCAGTATCTTAAATATGGATCAGAACTGAAGGTGTGCGTGACCTGGCAGTTCTCAATGTCTGTCTCTTCTCCAAAACTAGTTGTTATTTATGTACCTCGTAAAGTACAAGTCTGGGGAGGTTCATTGTTGTCCCAAAACTAATAAAAACACATCAATGAGCAACACTGTTGCACTGGGTGACATGAAATGACAGATGCACTATTTCCTCCTAATTGATTGATTAAAAACTAGAAGGACCAGCTGTTTTAGGAAATGGCTGAGACCTTATTTTAAACAAGAAGTTTTATTGCCACAGACAGAAAGTCAGTATTAAAAGACAGACTGGTCTCATAACATGGGTTTTTTGTCTTTTCATTAAATTTAAGTAGATAAGAAAAGTAAACATTGTTTTAAAAGGCAAATCCAGTTACTATCGTATTATGTGCCTAACATGTAGTGGAGACATGACTCAAACCCTGTTAAAGATGTATGGCAAATTACCGTAAAATAACTCAACTATACATATTACAACGATACAATTTATAAAATGATGATAATGATGATAAAACGAGTGTGAATTACATATTTTTACCTCCAGCGGTTGGTCATCCGGATCACTGTCCAAATCTGGTTCTGAAAACTGAACGCGCCGGCTGTAGAGAAAGTCCCTCCGGCCCTCAAAGAACTCCTTCATTTCACATGGTGACTCCACCCTCCGCACCAGATGGTCAACACGAGGACTGCTGAACTCCATCTCATGCTTTTTGTCTGTGCTCAGGGAGGTGTACCTGTGAACTGAGAAAACAAACATACCATCACTCAAGTGACTGACTTTACCCTAAAAAACAATATTAAAGATTAAAGCCCTGATTGTGGTTAATTATGATTCTGCACATTTCCCCTCTCAAACTTTACTCAATGTATGTCCCATGGAGCAGTTGCTGGACAAGACTTTGAATTAATTCATTAGTCAGTATAATTTGAACAATTTGTTCTTTCTTTTTGTGATGGTTAATAGTTAAGATTCTCCTGTTTGAAATACACTTTTTAATGTTCTTGTTCAGCATTGTGTATTAGTAAAAACCTCTATTTACAGGATTAAAGTAAGAAGTCCGGCCCCGCAGTACATGCTGTCTGCAAAGCTCCTATTAAAAGATATTATTGTACTTTACTTTTTTGTTATCACAGTAAACTATTTAATACATGGTAAATATCCAATATAACTCCAACCTTGAAATGCCACTGCTAATTAAACATCAAAAGAAAGTAAAATGGTTTTCAAAAGATTTTCTATTTGTTGTTCCTGGAGCTATTTTACCCACATCTTTGATTTAAAAAAAGACGTTTTTAGCAACTACAAAACCTGCTTAGAATTATTAGTATGTAGTGTGTGACTGGGGCACAGCAACTGCATTAACAACGTGTGCTCATAAGTAGGGAGGATAACAAAAAGAGCTCTTATCTTTCAGAAAAAGACGCTTATCGTTTTAATTCACCTCTGTCCCCCGCACCTAGTCTGGGTGATTCTATTTGTTTTTTTTGTGATAAAGGTGAGGTTAAAACGTGTCTTGATGAGCTGTGAGGTTCTAACTGGGCAGCTGCACAAAGCAGATTTACATAAAAGGTGGAAACGTTTTCCATGTTTGAAGCGTTCTGTGGTAAAGTTGTTGGCTTTGTTGACCTCCCTCTCCTCCAGGTAGTCGTTTCTGTGTTGATACCACTCCTTCACCATGACGACCTCTGTGCCTTCAACATGCACACGCACATGCAAACACACACACACACACACACACACAAACACACACACAAGCATGCACACAATTCCATTGTCATAAACCTAAATTAAGTCAAATTTTTCTGATGGTAAAAATAATAATATGCTGAATTATTTTTAAAAAGTCAAAGTTTTTTCTGACACTCACAGTCCAGGTCTTTGTAAGTAGTCAGTCTTGTGTTCAGGCCGTCTGGCCGAAGGTAAGGTGCAAACTTCTCCAGCTGTGCTTTTCTGTAGTGGGTCACCTTCTGTCCTCCTGGCCAGCGGGTCTCCAGGTCTGAACGAGAAAGGAGACGCTGCAGTTTGTGGAGGGTTCAAAGCACCAGCTTGCATGTGTCTGGTTCAGGTTTTCTTTCTATGCTATATGCATTTATTTGATATTAATAATACTCAGATGTTCTATTGCATTAAGGGTTAGGCTCATGTGGAGTTACTGTACCTTTTTTTTGGATTGTGATGTAATCGACCCAGGATCGTGGCATGTCAAAAGCTAGTGGCTGCTCATCTTCCTTAATAATGAACAACACATTGTTGAGTTTACAAATAACCTCATTCAGAGGAAAATCAGATTTCAGTGGCAATGCTTCTTTTAGCTGTAACTCTGGTAAATTGGGCCATTATTTTCTCAACTTGGTGTAAAAGTACTGAGGAAAAATGGAAGTTAATGCTGCAGTTGGAGACATTAAGACAACATCTGGGAAGAGGGCAAAGTTTTTGGTCTTGTTTTCCTATATGTGTCTTATTATCAACAAATCCAAATGCCCAGATCCAAAACGACAACATGTTAGTGCGTCTCTCAATATTTCTGACTTCCTGTCCATGGCTCCCAGTTTCAAGCTCATTGACTCCTACTGAAGAAGTTAATCTTTAAACTTTCATGTTTAAAACAGTCTCAGTAAGTTCCTAAAGTTGCTGGTCACTGTAGTTTTTATCAATAATAGAGGAGAAAAAAGTGCATTTGTTGGGGTATATTTTCAGCAGCGGATTAATCCAAATTTAGTGCTCTAGTGAACATTTGGGGCAGCAAGAGGGTGTATGTGGTATTGAGTCAAGATCATTTCAGTCATACCTGCTCTGCTTTGAGTCTTGCTTTTAAGTCTAAATATCCACAACATACACACATATGTTTATGCACAAATGTAAAGATACACATACACATACAGAAAACACACATACACACCTCCTCATCATTGCTGAATTTTCTCATCATCTTCCTCTCCTTTTTCTTCAAGACCTCTAACATCACCTGCTTTTTACTTATTGCGCCGTACAGGACTGGCTCCCACACCTTTAAATCTTCCAGGTCATACACCACATCCTACACACACACACACACACACACAGAAAACATATGGCATATTTCTAGTTAAATGATTGTTGTTTGTGATGTGTTGCTCTCTAATAACTGTAACTGAATATAGTGTCTGGAGTGGACATGGACTCACAACGCAGCCGTTCCTGCAGTCCTGCATGTTGACGTAGTAGTTGAAGTTGTTCCACACGCTCTCGATGCCAAGGAAGTTGTCGTTGTCAGTGGTGTAGCTGTTCCCGGTCAGAGGGTCGATGAAGAAGTTCTCCTGGACGCTCCGACACCCTGACAGCACTAGCACCCAACAGTGCACCCTAAGTCCTCGCAGGGGGTCAGCAAGTTGCTGCTCACTCTCCTGTTCATGAAGAAGAGCTCAAAGGTGAAAGGAGGGAGAGTAGAGACGGACTGGTTTTATATCTAACTTTATCACTTTACTATATCAGCTTTATTTATAGTATCAAATCATAACAAGAGTTATCTCAAGACACTTTACAGATTTACAAAGACTAACAATTCCACTAATTTCAAATTCACAATTATATACTGTACATTTTATGGATTGTGACAAAAAACTGTAGGGTATTTTTTGGAGAACTTTTAAAATAATGTCAATAATGGTTTGTCAATCCAAAAATTCAGTATGAATCTTTATTGTTTTGTTCTTGTTGGTTTTACAGTAAGATCACATTACCTGCTGTAGTGTTTGTTTGTGGAGCAACGCAGCTTCTGCAACCTGTTTCTTCTCTTCTTGCTGAATCAGAAAGTGACTCTTCAGCTCCTCAGAGGTTTCACTAAGTATTTATTCTCCTGTGATCCCTCTTCTGAGATCACACTCTGCAAACACAAAGCACAAGCAAGCAGACATGCTCATGTCTGTGAGTCAACAATCTGGGAGGAAACCCGTGTGTTCAAGGTGTTCACCACCCTTTCTATGTACTTTAGATACATAGTACACTGCACTTACTTTGACCTCAGTGTCCAGCAGGGGACACTGCTGCAGGCTCTGGTCGAGCAGACACATCTCTTTGACAGCATAGCCGCAGACGCAGTAAGCGTCGTAGTTGACGCCAAGCAGCATGCTGCACAGCACGGTGGCATATTCAAAACATGTGGCTCTCTGACGCCTCAGCACCGAGGTGGGGGAGAACAGGTACCTGGGCTGGGACAGAAACACACACACCTTCAGTATCAATCATAAACATTGAAGGTGTGTGTTTTTATGGATGTGTATGTGAACACATGCACGACAATTATGCATTCAGTTGCTTCTCCAGGCTACCTCGTGTTACAAGTCCCAACTGCCCAATCAGTTCTCTGGAGGTTGTTTTTGTCATCCACCTTTCTGAAACCCTGGAACATGTTCCTGAGGTGTTCTGTCCACATAGAGTAGACTTTCTAGTAGTGTCATTTAAAAGGGGTATTGCACTAATTCTACACATAAAGGTCATTAGTAGTCTAATAAGCCTGTGAAAACAGTAATACAGTAAATTGTCTTCTGTCGCTCTGGAGGTGTTTTGTTAAATCTATGAAAATTACCCTGATGACATCATAGTGAGTGATCACCAGGATTATCTCAGTTTAGGCTTAATAAATTTCGAACAAGTGAGGTCTAATGAAAGATGCTATTGAGTTGCATCATGGGTAGTATAGGAGCCAATGTTCCTGAAACATGACTCCTACTACTATTATAATATTATAATGTCCACCGGCACTACTAACTGTCACTATAGTAACAACTGTTTATACCTGCATCTTTTTTGCACTACTTACCTTTTTGCACTACTAACATTTCAATTTGCACTGCTGACTGTTTATTTACAGTACCAATTTTTTACATATACATCTGCAATATTGTATTTTAACTGTAATATTCAATTACTTTCCACTGCACTTTAATTCGGATAGCTTCTGCCCAAACTTTATTTGAACCTTACCTTAAATCATTGTTATACTGCTCATTTTAGCCTAACTTATATCTATCTGTAAAAAAACTGTCTATAATAATAGCCGCCTGTATATATATTCATAGTACATATTCACCTGTAAATCTTGCTCACAATACTTGTTATCTATATTTGTATTCATAGGACAAACCAATCTGTAAAATTCTGTTTATAATATTATTCATTTCCATATTTATTCACTTATGCACTTATGGAACCATTGTATATATCCTGCACTTACTGCTATTGCACTTCTGGGTAGACCCAAACTGCATTTGTTGCCTGTACCTGTACATGTGTAATGACAATAAAGTTGAATCTAATCTAATCTACTGGAGACTAAAAGTTAGGACAATTCCGCCTCCGTTTGCTACAATTTTGACCGTTAGTGAAGTCTAGCACTCAATGGCTGTTTAGAATTTAACAACTTTATCTCCCATTAGGTGTTCATAACACACCACGAGGTACAATGATCAAATTAAGTCTAGGACTTGACTTGTCTAACCCTGACGTCTGATCTGATAATGTCATAAATACATTGATATGCTGAAATAAATCAAACCAAAATGACAAAGACCTATGAGAGCTGGTCATTTTTGTTTCATGCGAAGCACTTTGAATTGTCTGTTGTTGAAAGGTGTTTGAAAGGTGTTATAATGTGGCCAGGTGAGCTCAGTTGGTAGAGGCAGCGCAATATATAGGTTACCCCTCGACGCAGCGGCCCCAGGTTTTACTCCGACCTGTGGCCCTTTGCTGCATGTCATTTCCCCCTCTCTCTCTCCTTTCATGTCTTCATCTGTCCTGTGAAAATAAAGGCCTAAAAATGCCGCCCCCACCCAAAAAGGTGCAATACAATAACTTTGCCTTGTCTTACCCTAACCACTTTCTTTTTGTTAAAATGACAGGTATTTCCTTTCACATCAAACCACTAGAGTAAAAGGGATCCATTTGTTATGGACAGGCAGACCAGTGCCATTTTCAGCTTTTTAGAGCAACTGATTGCTCCATCATATCATCTCTGAGATGGCACAAAACTTGGATTGGACAATTCAAGACAGTAGTGTTATAGTGCCGTTGGTCGTGTGAACATTGAAAAAATAGTGTGCAGACAGTATAGCACTATCCCATTTGCTTTAAACACAGAGGTGAGGCACTCGTGTTTGGTGGCTTTGTCAGGCACATCCATATTATTTAGTGGAAAGTGGCTATTTCGGAGCTTTCAGAAACACTGAGTTTCCCAGTCATAATTATGACCTGGCTGTTGATGTAAAGCGGTAGTTAACAAAACTCTAGTCTCGCTTTGCCAGACCTTCCTCCACATGCTGCAGAGGATAGTCTGGCTAGTCCACAGAGCAGACCGAGATGGGAAAAAAACATGCTCTGGTTATTGACATTTCTTTAAAGCAATCACAATCACCATGGGCGGGGCTAAGCTCCACACGGAGCCGTTGCAAATAGTCTCGGGAAGTAACTTGTTTTGGTAGAACATGTGTACGTTCAAAGGTAGTTTTTGTCACGCAACAGAAAACTCTGATTGGACAGATAGCTGTCTGGATTACCCTGCAGAAGTCTGAGGACCAGTAACTTAGTCCTCAGAAATCCACGGAGTTTAAAATTACAGCACAAAGAAAGTGGAAGGAAACGGACATCGGCGAAAAGACATGGATCCGGCGGAATTTCCTGCGACACCGGAACATCCCAGAAGTGGTACGTCGTGGATATAGACTACGGTAACTCTAACATGACCTGATGTGGCATGGGGAAACAAACCCTCACATATTCATTACTGCGTCTACCACAGAGCCCAGTTCTTGTTCTATTAAAAAAAACACGTTTTGGCCCATTCCATCAGCTACTGAAATAAGTGGATCAAATGTGTGCTTCTGCACCAGGTTGTCTTTCTCACCAGGTCAAACAGCGCGGGTTCAAAAGGGTCCAGAGACAAGAAATCCGCCACAAAGGAGGCGCAGCCCTATAGGTATAAAGTTCAGGGTGGACTGTTGGT
>NW_022604260.1:0-12494 GCF_008692095.1 Etheostoma spectabile
AAATACGCACAAAGAAAGTTCGGTCACAGCTTAACTAGGGTTAAGTACAAATGCCAATTCTAGCCTATTCTCTGAAATTGCATTAAAACTTTAAATTTGAAAGTGAAAGAAAGGAGGAAAGTGAAAATGCTATTGCATGTAATGTAATGTGTTTTAATTCAGTCTGCCAAATGCTTTCAAAGTTTAACACTTCAAAAAATGTAATCTTCTTAGTGTGCAATAACTAACTACAGCAAAATATAATACGCAGCATTTTTCAACTGCATGATTTGTCTTTCAGCAAGCCGTCTTTTATCTTTGCCTTTGGAGCAGCACTGAGGCTGTTGGAGACACATCGATGCTGGAAATAACAGAAATAAACTTAAGTGCATCTAAAAATCATCAAAATTAAATACATGTCCTCTTCATGTGAAGTGCTGGTTAGTAGTGAGCGTGGTGATTTTAACCCAGCTCTGGTGAATACAAATGTTCCAACACAATTTCCACTGAACAATTCAGAAATTTTAATCCTCTCAGTAGATAATCTTAGACCATTTTTGACATCTGAGTACAATCAGACAAATAGCATTGACCTATTGTGACCATTCAGTCTACACCATTACACAGACATGAATTTATGCTTTCCTACAGAAAGCACAGTCCATATAATGTTATGATAACTACATCACTGCATAACTCAGACAGTCTTAATCTTTGGTATTTGGTTATTTGTGATGCTTTGTATAAATGAAAACTAACAAGATTTGCCACATTTCTTCACTCTTATTTAGTTTTGGATGTCTGTATCTCTTATACTGGAATGGTGTACCAACTCCAGTGTCTCCAGGTCTTTCTGGAGGATCGTGCAGTCAAACGTGGGTTTGGACTTGCTTTTCTCACAATCCTGCGAGCTGTTCTGTCTAATATTTTTCTTGGTCTTCCAGATCTTGCTTTAACTTCCATTGTTCCTGATGACTGCCATTTCTTAATTACATTCCGAACATAGGATATTGGCATCTGAAAACGCTTTGCTATCTTATACCTTTCTCCTGCTTTGTGAGCGTCAACTATTTCAGTTTCAGTTTTCTAAACTGCTTAGAAGAAGCCATGGTGCTGATTGTTGGGGGGGGGTCAGATGAGTCTGGGCATTTAAACCTTAAGATTGACATCACCTGGTCTTTTCAGACAATAATTGACAACAATCAATGACACTATCAGGTCTCAGCTTTCCAAAATAGCAGTGCATGCTAGAAACTCTGCAGGGTGCCCAAACTTTTGCAGACGCCTTTTTTTATTATTATTATTTTTTTTTTTTCGAAAGTGCACCCAGGCCCAGGCCCAGGCATGCCTCGCAACTCGGGTGAAGATCTGACGGCAGGATGTAGCCAGCCTGTCAGCCGGTACCAGGCCGACAGGAAAAAATGGGATGGATCACAGGTCTCTCAGCTATGATATACAGTAACTGAAAATGTAAGAGGCCCGTTGACGACTGTGCATGCATGAGGGATAAACCTCAATAGCAACAGCTCTTAGACGGCAAAGCCTATATTAAAGTTTTTCAGTTGTTTCCACACAATTTTGAAAACCGGGTTGTTTTTTTTTCAAAATGTAATCACAGTTATCCAAACACCACCCTCAATTTGCATAATTCCCACATTGTTTGCAAAATGACACACTTCTGTCAAAACATATTCACACATTTGTGAAAGTGTTTTCATTTAACCAACCCAGTCCTCAATGATCAGACACTATGGCAGCCAGTTACACACTGTGGTGATGAATAAAAAACTAAATTTAGGAAATAGCATGTGCTACATTGTTGCCAGACATTTTTATGTAAGGGATAATTTAGATGAAAAATAGTGACGAATCCACAACATTCTTCATGATTAGTTTAAGATATGTCAACTGTGCCTCTTAACTGTGGAGTCCCCCAGGGATCTATTTTGGTCCTATTCTTTTTGCACTGTACCTCCTTCCACTTGGAATAGTTTTTAAAAAGCATGGCATCTCCTATCATCTTTATGCTGATGATTGTCAAATTTATATACCAATCAAAAAGCAGGAGGCAGCTCCCTGACACCCCTACTAAACTGTTTAAATGACGTCAAAGCGTGGTTAGCCCAAAATCTTTTAAAACTAAATGAGAGTAAAACTGAGATCATGCAGTTTGGTCCCACTAATTCTATGATAAACTTGGGCCCCCTCAGTGATTTTGTGCATCCTGTTGTAACTAACCTTGGGGTAAAAATAGACAGTGATTTTAAACTTGACAAAACAATAAATGCAGTTGTGAAATCTAGTTTTATCATCTTCGTCTTTTAGCCAAAGTTAAACCGTTTGTGTCTTTAACAGTTTTGAACAAGCTATACATGCTTTTATTTCTTCTCGTTTAGACTACTGTAATGCACTTTATATCGGTATAAGTCACAAAGCACTTTCACGCTTACAGTTAGTCCAAAATTCTGCAGCGCGTCTTTAACTGGAACCAAAAAGCGCGCTCATATAAGTCCAATTCTCGCCTCATTGCACTGGCTTCCTGTACGTTTTAGGATTGATTTTAAAATTTATTGTTTGTTTTTAAAGCTGTGAATGGACTGGCCCCAACATATATCTCAGACCTCATCCAGATTTATAGGCCGGCGCGATCACTGAGGTCAGAGAGCCAGCTCCAGCTTGTGGTCCCAAAGACGAGACTTAAAACTCGGGGGACAGGGCTTTTCTGTGGCTGGACCTAGACTCTGGAACGCTCTGCCCCCCCATGTCCGAACAGCCCCAACAGTTGAGTGTTTTAAGTCTCGTCTTAAGACACATTTTTATTCTTTGGCTTTTAACTCCATGTGAGTTGTGTGGTCCTCTGATGGCTCTTACTGTTTTATTGTATTTTAGTATTTAGTATTTTTATCTATTTTTTTTTTAACTTTTTAAACCAGATGCTCTTATTTAGTTTTTACCATATTTTACATTAATTGTTTTGTATGTTTGAGTTTTCTGTGCAGCACTTTGGTAACTTTGTGTTTGTAAAATGTGCTATACAAATAAAGTGGATTGGATTGGATATGGGGAGAATGTACACAAACAGGTCTACCATAAACTTACCAAGCACTGCACATCACTAATGCTGAACATGAAGTATTTATTTCAATACAGTATTTCTTACCATAATCAGTTACAGTAATCAACCAACAATGAAATCAATGAAACAAATAACATCTGTAGACAAATAAAAATGACTGCATGAGGTACTGTAGATACACTTTGACTCTGAAGAAAAAGTGCTGTAAAAGCAACAAGAATACTGTAACTATTCGTCATCTTTCTGTCTGGCTGGATCAGGCTATAAGATTTTAGCACCGTTGGAAGAATTGTCTCGTTTGACAAATCCACCCCTGCACAGAAGCTGCGCCGATATGATCACAGGCCCGCTCCATGGCCTGAATGAGGGCCAATGGTCATAGGGCTGCAGGTTGTATACCTTCCACCGCCATGCTGAAAAAAACTCTTCTATTGGATTCAGGAAGGGGGAGTATGGAGGAAGGTATAAGACTTCAAATTCCCTTTCAATTAATTGAATTGATTGAAACAATTAGTGTGGTCCTTTACCAACATGCAAATCTGGGACTCTAATACATTTCTTGACAGATTGCACGAGAGTGTCACAGCAATCAGGGTGCTCGTGGAACCAATTCTGGACCAGAGCAGCCCCAACGACAATGTACCACATCTGGTCCACTTGGTGCTGCTAATTTCCTAAAATTAGTTTTTTTTACAAATGTGTTTTTTATTTATCACAGCAGTGTGAAATTGGCTGCAATAGTGTCTGCAATAGCGTGAAATAGTGTGGTCATTGGCAATCCGCGGCTTTGTAATGACAAAGAAGTAACCTCACAATCCTTATCTGTGTCTAAGGTGTGAAACTGTGTGTAGAGTTTTATAAATCACTGTGTTTAATGTTTTGCAAAAAGGGTGAAGCAGACATTGTGTGTAATCTGTGGAGGGGTTTTGCTCATTGGAGCAGGATTTTGCAAATTGTGTGGACATTTTTATTTTAGTGTGTAAACAATCATAAAAAAATTGTAAACGTAATCAAATTGTTGTTGTAAAGTACCCTTCTACCCACAATGGATAATGTGTAAATCATAATATAATCTCCATTCTCTCTCCCCCTTTCACGTCTGTCCACTGTCTCTCTATGTACCAAAAACAAATGTATTTATGATGAATCCATACACTATCTGTCTATCTTTATCTGCATTAAAAATTTTCCATTACAAGTACTTACTTTTTCAATATTATTTATGGTCACAGGTGAATGTAACTTATATTATGGTTACCTACTTTTGCATTATTACTTTAATTACCTATTCAATTTAATTTAATTTTAAGGTCACTTACTTACACTGCAATATTGTTTTTTTGTACTATGGCAACCGCACTTTACTTTACAATACCTTTGTTTGACGCCACTTCAGTTTACCTTCTGCTCATTGTCTACTGTTTGCCTGTTTTTCTTGTGTGTTCACTTGTTTGTTTGTTTGTTTGTTTTGCTCTTTTTGTATGCTACTGTAACAAAGGAATTTCCCCGCTGTGGGATGAATAAAGTATCATCTAATCTAATCTAATCAAATATCTTCAGTTAAAAAGTGAGTAGGGACAGTATAAAATCATCAGGGTTGGGGTTGGCTGAAAACTATGTGATCTTCCTGCTGTTAGCTGGAGCAGCTTTCATGAGTTCACCTGGAACTCCCAAACTGCAAGCAAGTCTGTTTTCTTACTGCCATGGTTTTTCACATACTCTAGAGTCTAAAACTATTCTGCGCTGCTGTAAAAATCAACAGCATGTAGTGGAGGTTCCGCCTTCATCTCTGTTTCCAGTTCTTTGGAGGCAACCCATCTGTGTAATGTTTCAGTGGTTCATTTTCGCCCAAATAGTTTACAGACCCCCAGACAGTACCTAGATGAGACAACAGGAAGGGATGAGGGGGAAGATGGATGAAAGAGTGGGAAAGGAAGGGTGGGTCAAGCAATCAGAGACACGAGCCTGGCTGCGCAGCAGGGTAGATGTCGGTCTGTCTGGTGATTAGAGGTGTGGTTTAGGCCTGGCCCTGCTCCCGAACCTAAGTTAACAAATTAACTTAATTTCACTAGCATGGACCACGCCACAACCATGTGTTAGTTAAAGATTTAATGAACATTATGAATGTGCAGATGAACATTATGAATGTGCAGATGGATAAATTGATGTGGATGTCGTCCGATGGCTGGTCTGGAAGGATGTGTGATGACCGGGTGGAGGAGACTCAGAGTGGGGTTCCGTCTCAGAAGCAGTTTTCGCCTAAATAATTTACAGATCCCCAAAGTGTCGGATTGCGTAGAACTGAGTTGTGCGGGGCTTGACGGAGATCGTTGAGATTGTTTGTGAATGTAAGATTGGTACCTGCGGCCTGGGAACTGAATGGTTTGGTGGGAGATGCCTGATCTGGCGACTGTGGATGCTGCGATGCGAAAAGAGTGGCTGGAATAATGCTTGGGTGATATGGCTGAAATGCAAAGAATTCTGTTCAGATGTTTCTGAAACAAGAGTCAAGTGCTCCCGAACCTAAGTTAACAAATTAACTAAATTTTTGTCCATTGGCCTACCATATTGACATGTTGCCAAGCAATGTAGATTGACTGAATGTTTCCGTTTTTTAGAGCACTCACATAATAGTGAGTAGAGCCTAAATATTTTTGGAACTTATCAACCTAGAAAAGCAAAGGCAGGCAAGAAAATGTGACATGCTCAGTGCCATTGCAGGAACAATCTTTTTCTATCCTTGAAGAAAGTTAAATAATACAACTACAAGCACCTGCAAAGCTTCTCTTGTTAGTTTCAGTTTTACTTTGAAGGGATTGTTTTGAACATAAAAATGTATCGCACTTCCTGTGATTATTGCTTTAATATTTATGGCAAAGAACTGGGTTTCAAATTGCAACCGGACACGTCGAGGGGTGTCGGTCAAATTGGATTACATGTGAAATATTGACAACGCCACATTGGGACTTTCATTCAAAGATTACTCAGAGCTTGGGATTCAAAGCCAACCCCTTACTTTGAATTACTCTTTTGTTTTTTCACCTACGGGTGCCCTGGAACACAGGCATGTCCACAATTAAAACTCAAGAGACGTGGATTCAAATGTATAAATAGTGTATTAAAACAATCAGTAAAAAATATAACTTAAAATTAAATCAAAATAAAACAAAAAATTTGAAATACTAATGCCAGGAATTTAAATTAATCATAAATGAAATGGAGGAGATACTAACACAAACGGAGTTACAGCCACAATAAAAAGAGGGGCAACTGGAAGGAATGGCCTAAAACCTCATAAAAACACAGCAAACAAAATAAGATAAATAATAAAACAAGTTACGACAAAAGGCACACAATAAACCAAGGGAGGAATTGGCCTCTTATTCTATCAGCTACTTGTATAACTCTTATAAAACATCTACTTGCTTCCTTATCTTCCTCCACATGAAATGATAAAAAAGAAACTATAAATGCTACGGCCAAAATTAAAAAACAATAAAAATAAGACAAAGACTTATAACTAAAAAACAGGCAAAATTGTAGAATGTGATTTGAGAACTTTGAGAACAACTAAAATTGAACTTGTAGATGTAATGTGAGCACTTGTAGAATGTGATTTGAGAGCTTGTAGAAAAAAGTCTGTACTCGTATTTTTTTTCCCACTCGCATGCACTATTATCGAATTTAGCAATATACGACGTTAGCTAACGTTTATTTTTCCAGCAAGCTAGCTAACATAGAGCTAATGTTAGCCAAAGTAGATTTATTGACTTTTATTTTGTTACTAACGTAACACGTTATTGTGAATGTGAGGTGTCGGTGGCATCATTTGTTTACTCGTTAATCCCAGTAATGTTACGTATTCAGGCCTACCAAAACAAAGCTTTTGAAATAAATTGACCCTGGCTTGTTGGGCCACATGAAGAACAACTTGCAAATTGCCTAGATGCCATCCAATCATATTCATATAGCTGGCATTTATAACCTGACTCTTCTCACTACTACTGCTGAACAGAAATGGCAAAAGTACTCACTGCCCGTACTTAAGTAGAAGTACAGATAATTGTGTTAAAAAATACTCTGGTAAAAGTAGAAGTACTGATTTAACTTCTTTACTCAAGTAAAAGTAACAAAGTACAGACTTGGAAATTTATTTAAAGTATAAAAGTAAAAGTAGCCTTGCAAATGACAAAGCTACCTGGACCAGACAGATGTTACTAGAGAGGACACTGAGAAACTACAGTGGACATGGAGAAAAGACTCTTTATATGACATTGCCTACTTTAAATGGCTGTCTGCCAATAGGCCTAAAACATATAGCTTATTGGGACTCCAGGTTAATAAGATTCTGACCGAGAAGCAAGATATGAATTCAAGTGGGACTTTGGGAGAAGTCTGTGTATGTTCCCATCCAATTAGATTAAATTTGGTATTGGTAACTTATTTTGGAAATTATTTTAAACTTAGTGAGGACTAGATTAGGACTGGATTTAAAGCTGATTCTGGTTTCCAACTTTGGCCCAGGTCTGTCGGTTAAAACACGGACGCATCTGTTGATGCTTTATTACAAAAAGTATCAGTATAAACATGGGCGTGGGTAGCTCTGCTATGGCCGTGTGTGTGTATGTGGTAATAAAGGAAATAAATAACATTGTAAAGGCTCCCATACACAATGCACAGGAATCATATATGCTAGTAAATAATAACAATAAACCCACTATTAGTTACATAATCTTAATGAGCAAGGACGTTTAACAATCGCCATTATATCGCATCAACAGCCGGGTGCAGCCTAGCTAAGAAGAACACAAACAACAACTTTAAATTTGCCAGAACAACAGACCAATACAACAGGCTGACAACATCAGTTATATGACTTACAGTTGTCAAAGACGCACACAATCTCAACAAATTATCCTCCGGACTGCTGGTCTCTTTTTATTTTCTCTCACTTTTGTCTCTGATTGCCGTGCGCGCCCGCTCGCGGTGTGCAGTGCGTGTCCTTGCTATTCTCTAACATGCACTCCCAATCACACCTGATAGACAACATTTAGTACAAAACTAAAGTAACAAGCCAGTTTTATAAAATGTAAGGAGAAGAAAGTACCGATATTCGTGTTAAAATGTAAGGAGTAAAAGTAAAAAGTCGCCAAAAAATAAATAGTAAAGTAAAAATATCTGAAAAATCTACTTGAGTACAGTAACAAAGTATTTGTACTTTGTTACTTCCCATCTCTACGGCTGAAATTATGAAATGTGTCTGAAATAAACCACTGCTGATACTATATGCTCAAGCAGGCAATGTGTGCTGCTCCTGCTGCTCACTCTGTCTCCCTATTGTCCTCGTACTGAATCAGTTTGACATGTGGTACAGCTTCAAAATGTCCTGAGACCTGACATTGTAATAACTGGAATTAATGTTTTAATGGGGCGTAACTAATGAGCTGATGTACTGTGACACTTCTTCGTCTTTTATAAGGAGGACCAGCCCACTTTTCCAATAAGATACAATGGTAGGGCTCACTGTTAGACTTTTTATTGTATTTTTGCGGTAACTTACTGGCAACGTGTTGCCAGTAAGTTACTGTACTACGCGATTACAGTATCATAACTGTAATTGCTTTTTACAGTATAAAAACCCTTACAGTAACTTACTGGCAACCCGATTACAGTAAGTTACTGGCAACACGTTGCCAGTAAGTTACTGTAACTACCCGATTACAGTATCATAACCGTAAATGTTTTTTACAGTATAATACCCTTACTGTAACTTAGTTTTACAGTATTAGAATACCTTACTGTAACTTAGTTTTACAGTATAATACTCTTACTGTACCTTAGTTTTACAGTAGTAAAAATACCCTTACTGTACCTTAGTTTTACAGTAATATAATACCTTTACTGTACCTTAGTTTTACAGTAGAAAAAGTACCCTTACTGTAACTTAGTTTTACTGTATAATACCCTTACAGTAATCATATTATAATTACAATTTGCTAAATAATACTGAAATTGTCTTGCTGTATTATAGTTTTATTGTAATTGTGGTTCACAATGTTTTACACTATTTGGCATTGGCTGTACAAACAATTTAAATATTTTACATAAATTCTATTGAATTTAATAAATTCCAAATAATTGACTTTAGCCATGTACAAAAGTAATACATTTTTATTTTCAGGTAAAAACATCAGGAACAAGATATTTTTTACTCTGAAAGTGCAAAAGAACAGAAAATTGACATACAAGTGATACTAAAACGATGTCTAAATATACGCCAAAACACTGGGCAGCATTCAGAGGCGAATACAAGTCTGAAACAATGTAGTTACCATTTGAATTGACTCTCAAAACAAATTGAACATTTTAAATCCCGAAGAAAACTAAATAACCTGTATTTGCAAATGTATACAAAATGTGGTGTGGTTGTTACCACAAAGCTGAAGTTGTTGGGCTTTGGAAGGAGGAACAGTCTGCTTAGAAGGATTTGTGGAGGCCGGACCCATAGTACTGTTGCTTGCTGATCCACATCTTCTGGAAGGCGGACAGAGAGGCCAAGATGGAGCCTCCAATCCAGAGATGCTCTGGTGAGGTGGTCCATACTGGACTGTATGAGAAGCAGAGAATGATCATGAGTTTTTCTCATCTAAACTGTTAACAAACTTAAAACTTGTGCATAAACAGAATATGACAGTATACAAAATAAGTCACCAGTAGTGAAGTCCCCAGATAATTCAAAGGTTCTTTCTACTTTCTTTTGCTGTCTGTCGATGGGTTTGGTGATGATGATTTTGGAGCCGTTTCACAAAACTGATCTAACTAAGGATCTTCCTCTTTAAGTAAAGGTTAATCTCAGTTAGGATCCTTTCCAAAGGGTGTCAGAAACTTAAAATAATATGTTGACACCATCAGTGGCAAAAACAGAACTTTTAGTGGACGAATTGACGACGCACATTTGCCCTATATGATTACATTAGAACCCGGTTTGAAAGCTGCAGGTCACAGTGTTCTCGCTCAGTACTGGACCAACTTCAAAGATTGTTATTCTTATCAGTCACTTATACAAAAAAAACATAAGAAAACTTAAAATTAAAACAACACTTTGTAGCTTTTGCTGCATACTGTGACCTCTGCTTACACAAGTGGTAAATACAAGATGATTTAGTTGTGTCATTGTTGGAGCAGGAAGGGTACGTAGCCGCACCACTTCATCGTACTGTGTAATCATTTTTCTGATGTTAACTATTTTACATCACACAAGAAAATGCTTACCTAGTTTGATGTCATCCACTCAAATTCGGTGAGCCGTTGGAGGAAGGTGGTGACTCTGAGCTGATGCTCGTCACCTTTCTTTGGACGACTCTTCCCGTCTTGTAGCTTGTACCCACAGTAGCAGTGCACTTGGTGCCCTCATCTGGGTTGATCCTTAAGAAGAATCTTAAAAGAAAAACAGGTTTAAGATTTTCATAATCAAGAGCAGTCATCTTTAAATACAGCCCTTTATCACACACACACACCACACACACACACACACACACACACACACACACGTATGTGTTTGTGGTTCCTGTTTAAAGGAAGTGGGACATTGCTCATTTCCACAAGAAAACCTATAGTTTGCCGTTAGTAATGTTTTTTCACATGTCTACAGAATATTTCTAATTCTTGAGTACACAGGTTGCAAAACGTATACCTGTACATACTTTTTGTTGTATGAGGATAGATTGTTGAAAGGGATCATGTGCTCCTGTGGGTCATGGGGTCAAGCCTTCTTCCAGCTTTCTTCTTCCTCCCATCTCTCTCAGTTGTTCCAGTCACTGGTTGTTGTTCTACATTTGAAATGATGAAAAATTATTTTTTAAAGTGCATGCATGGGGTTATAAATACAATTACAACAAGATAAAAAATGCATGCATTAGTATGCAGGTAAACAGAAATGTAGGTAACTCTTATATGTTAGAATAACACAGAATGTTATGTGATGTATAAAAGTTCATCACTATGTCATTATAAAGAGTCCTTAAATAATTTGTTTTAACAATCTGTCAAAATTTAAGTTCAAGGGGCTTGGAAAATACATACTTCTTTTCCCACCATAAACCATGGTAGAAAGCAATATACTACGCAAAGTAAGGCACTGAGGCAAATCTTTGCTGGACATCACGATGGTTTTAAGTGGCCAAACCCTGAAGCTAAGGCAAAAAAACTACTCTCATAAATGCTGGAGGCACTGAATTTGCCACCAAACTAGAGCTTAATGTGGTTAACGATGAATTAAATTTACCACACGTCTTTTTTTAGCTAAAAAAACTACCACAAATATAGCTGTAATAAGTTGTGCTAATCATTCTAAAACACTGACAAACCAACCACAGAATGGGAGTTTAACGTTAGCATTAACCGGAGGTAATGTTAGCCAAAATACGGCAACAGCAAGCTCATAAGCTAGCAGAACCGACCTTAAACTCCAGAATATGGGTTACATTGTATTTCAGACAATGGTGTGACAAATAAAAAGATGTGCCGAACAGCGAATGTAAAACGAGTAGTGTTAGCTTTACCGAACGTCGTAATTAGAGCTAGCTAATCTCACCATGGGAAAATGTTAGGTTGGAGCGCGTGTTTTCCTTCGGGGGGAGAGTTAACAGCTTGCTCTAGCCCAGCTATGACACAGGTCAGTAAGCTAACATCGCCGCTTGCGAAGGCTATCAGCAGAGATTTAATGTCACAGAATTAGCAAAGATTGATCTTACTTAAGCTGCTCCAGCTCTCTCTGAGTAGAGGGTGTGACCGACTCTGCTGCGCACGGACCAAGCGGTACTCCTTTGATGTCTCGAGCCGCCTACTTCTTTCAACACCTTTGAAGTATCTACCCGCTATTCTTTTGAAGTCGTGAGGTCATATCACAAAATTTAAATACCTTCGCAGCAAAAGCATAATAAATGTAAATATAAATGTAAAAGATCTTTATAAAATGAAATAATTTAATTGTATAGAGATATTTTATTTTTCCATTTAATTTCTATGCTTCTTAACATTAACTAAATATTTATTGAAGTCTGTCTTATTTAACTACAGTATCACTACTGCTGTTGTTTTACAACAGACTACCGCATATTCAAAAAATACAGTAAATCACTGTAAATCAAATGTTACTACCCCTAATGCAATGCATATTACAGTAATGAACCGGAAGAAAATTACGATATTTTACTGGCATTTTGTGGTAAGTAACTGTAGAAATACATAGAGTTTAACAGTGTACCGCAAATTCAAAATAACGTAAAGCACTGTAAATGAAATGTCAATACCCATAATGCAATGTTTTATTACAGTAATTAACCGGAAAAGAAATTATGGTATTTTACTGGGCCCATTTGTGGTAAGTAACTGTAGAAATTACAGCAAAGTCTCCAGTGCTGCCATGATGCGATAAAGT
>NW_022604261.1:0-9673 GCF_008692095.1 Etheostoma spectabile
CTGGCGGACGCCTCCTCCTTGCGACCGCGCAATAAACGCATCACTCGTACGCTGGAAAACGTCGCCCATGAAAGTGAACTCCCTGCTGATTCATTGATACCTCACACAACCTATAACGTCATCAAGTCATTATCTGTGAAAGGTGGCGTGGCCGCATCATATTGGGGCGGGTCAAACTCACCAATAAAAAGAAGTCTCTGCTGAGTTCATTGATACCTTACACAAGCCTATAACGTCATACAGTCATTATCTGTGAAAGGGGGCGTGGCCGCATCATAAGGTGGGCGTGTCAGACATCACCAATAAAAAAGAAGTCTCTTGCTGAGTTCATTGTATACCTCACACCTACGTCATACAGCTCATTATCCTTGAAAGGGGCGTGGCCCGCATCATATTGGGGCGGGTCAAACGTCACCAATAAAAAGGAAGTCCTGCTGAGTTCATTGATACCTTACACAAGCCTATACGTCATACAGTCATTATCTGTGAAGGGGGCGTGGCCGCATCATAAGGGGCGGGTCAAACATCACCAATAAAAAAGGAAGTCTCTGCTGAGTTCATTGATACCTCACACAAGCCTATACGCCATACAGGTCACTATCTGTGAAGGGGGCGTGGCCGCATCATAAGGGGGCGTGTCAAACATCACCAATAAAAAGGAAGTCTCTGCTGAGTTCATTGATACCTTACACAAGCCTATACGTCATACAGGTCACTATCTGTGGAAGGGGCGTGCCGCATCATAAGGGGCGTGTCAAACATCACCAATAAAAAGGAAGTCTCTGCTGAGTTCATTGATACCTTACACAAGCCTATACGTCATACAGGTCACTATCTGTGAAGGGGCGTGGTCGCATCATAGGGGGCGTGGTCAAACATCACCAATAAAAAGGAAGTCTCTGCTGAGTTCTATGCACTCACACAAGACTGTACCTATAACGGTTCAAATGTTATGAAAGGGGGCGTGGCCTGAGTGACTGGGCGTGTCATAATATAGGGCCCGCCTCACTATCACATGTAGACCACACGTTCTAAGTTTCATGTAAATCGGATGATGTTTGTCTTATAAGGCTTATTTCTTGTTGCCAGATGGTGGCGCTATCTCCAAAACTCCATATTGGCCTGTAGGTGTCCTCAGGCCGGGACTCTTGGTGTTTGTGGGAAATTTCAAGCAGATCCGACAACGTACACTGTAGTTACAGCCACTTAATTCTTCATCGCTAAACACTCAAAATGGCCGTCATGCCACGCCCACACCGTATGACGAAAAGTTTTTCTTTTAATAACTTTTCATCTACAACATCTTGAGATGATACAGACCAAGTTTGAAGTTGATCGGATGAATCTCTAGGAGGAGTTCGTTAAAGTATAGCACCTTGTCTTTTAGAACTACTTCCTGTTGCCACTAGGGGCGCTATGACTGTGAGCGAATTTCGGCATGTAGATGTCGTCAGGGCCGGACTCTGATGAACCTGGAAAGTTTTGAGGCAATCGGACAATGTCCACTCAAGTTACACTCACTTCCTGTATAGGCATATTTCCTGTTGCCAGATGGTGGCGCTATCTCCAAAAGTCCATTTTGGCCTGTAGGTGTCCTCAGGCCTGGACTCTTGGTGTTTGTGGGAAATTTCAAGCAGATACGACAACGTACACTGTAGTTACAGCCAATTTCATCTTCATCGCTAAACACCCAAATGGCCGCCATGCCACGCCCACACCGTATGACGAAAGTTTTTCTTTTAATAACTTTTCATCGGTAACATCTTAGGATGATACACACCAAGTTTGAAGATGATCGGATGAAATCTCTAGGAGGAGTTCGTTAAAGTATAGCACCTTGTCTTTTAGGCCTACTTCCTGTTGCCACTAGGGGGCGCTATGACTTTGAGCCAATAGCGGCGTGTAGATGTCGTCAGGGGCGGACTCTGATGAATCGTGGAAAGTTTCAAACCAATCGGACAACGTACGCTCAAGTTACACCCACTTCCTGTTTCGGTGGCGAATCGCACAAAATGGCCGCCCCGCCACGGCCACGCCCTATGACGAAAAGTTTTTCTTTTAATAACTTTTCATCGTTAACATGTTAAGATGACACACACCAAGTTTGAAGCTGATCGGACGAAAGCTCTAGGAGGAGTTCGTTAAAGTACGACATGTGGAAATGGGCAAAATCGCACTAATTTCGCACATTCAAAACAAAATGGCGGACTTCCTGTTGGGTTTAGGGGGGGGCTACCATGGAGTTTTATGTCCGCCCTGCCATGATACATATGTGTACCAAGTTTCGTGAGTCTACGATAAACGTAGTGCAGGGGCTGATTTTCGTAATATTGTAGGTGGCGCTAGCGAGCCATTTTTGTGCGCCTATTCCCGAAACCATTAAAATACGTAATTTTCACCAGACCTGATGCGACCGCCAATTTGGTGAGTTTTTTGAATATGATAAGTCCTCCAAAAGGCAATTCATTTGACGGAAAAAGAATAATATAAAAATTAATCTAAGCAGCGATGGAGGGCCCTGCTAACCGCGCCAGTGGGTTACTGGCGGACGCCTCTCCTTGCGCCGGCGCCATTTGCGCGCACCGCTCGTAACCCCGAAAATCGTCGCCCAATGAAAGTGAATCCCTGCTGAGTCATTGATACCTCACACAAGACTATACGTCATACAGGTCATTATCTGTGAAAGTGGGCGTGGCCGCTCATAAGGGCGGTGTCAAACATCCCAATAAAACAAACGGAAGTCTCTGCTGAGTTCATTGATACCTTACACAAGCCTATACGTCATACAGGTCATTATCTGTGAAAGGGGGCGTGGCCGCATCATAGGGGGCGGGTCAAACATCACCAAAAAAAAGGAAGTCCCTGCTGAGTTCATTGATACCTCCACAAGCCTAAGTCATACAGGTCACTATCTGTGAAAGGGGGCGTGGCCGCATCACTGGGCGTGGTCATAAATATAGGGGCCGCCTCACTATCACCTGTAGACCACACATTCTAAGTTTCATGTAAATCGGATGATGTTTGTCCTATAAGGCCATATTTCTTGTGCCAGTGGTGGCGCTATCTCCAAAAGTCAATTGGCCTGTAGGTGCCCTCAGGCCTGGCTCTTGGTGTTTGTGGACATTTCAGCAGATACACAACGTACACTGTAGTTACAGCCACTTAATTCTTCATTGCTAAACACTCAAGATGGCCGCCATGCCACGCCCACCACCGTTTAACGAACAGTTTTTCTTTTATAACTTTTCACATCTTCAACATCTTAAGATGACTCAGACTGAATTTGAAGTCGATCTGATGAAATCTCTAGGGAGGAGTTCTTAAAGTATAGCACCTTGTCCTTTAGAACTACTTCCTGTTGCCACTAGGGGGCGCTATGACTTTGAGCGAATTTCGGCTGTAGATGTCGTCGGGGCGGACTCTGATGAATCCTGAAAAGTTTCAAGCATTTGGAAACAATGTACACTCAATTTACACTCACTTCCTGTCAGACGGCATATTTCCTGTTGCCAGATGGTGGCGCTATCTCCAAAGTCCATATTGGCCTGTAGGTGTCCTCAGGCCTGGACTCTTGGTGTTTGTGAAATTTCAAGCAGATACGACAACGTACACTGTAGTTACAGCCATTTCATCTTCATCGCTAAACACCCAAATGGCCGCCATGCCACGCCCACACACCGTATGACGAAAAGTTTTTCTTTTAATAACTTTTCATCGTCAACATCTTAGGATGATACACACCAAGTTTGAAGATGATCGGATGAAATCTCTAGGAGGAGTTCGTTAAAGTATAGCACCTTGTCTTTTAGGCCTACTTCCTGTTGCCACTAGGGGGCGCTATGACTTTGAGCCAATAGCGGCGTGTAGATGTCGTCAGGGGCGGACTCTGATGAATCGTGGAAAGTTTCGAGCTAATCGGACAACGTACGCTCAAGTTACACCCCACTTCCTGTTTCGGTGGCGAATCGCACAAAATGGCCGCCCCGCCACGGCCACGCCCTATGACGAAAAGTTTTTCTTTTAATAACTTTTCATCGTTAACATGTTAAGATGACACACCCAAGTTTGAAGCTGATCGGACGAAAGCTCTAGGAGGAGTTCGTTAAGTACGACATGTGGAAATGGGCAAAATCGCACTAATTTCGCACATTCAAAACAAAATGGCGGACTTCCTGTTGGGTTTAGGGGGGGGCGACCATGGAGTTTTATGTCCGCCCTGCCATGATACATATGTGTACCAAGTTTCGTGACTCTACGTTAAACGTAGTGCAGGGGCTGAATTTTCGTAATATTGTAGGTGGCGCTAGCGAGCCATTTTTGTGCGCCTATTCCCGAAACCATTAAAATACGTAAATTTTCACCAGACTGATGCGACCGCCAATTTGGTGAGTTTTTGAATATGATAAGTCCTCCAAAAAGGCAATTCATTTGACGGAAAATAATAAAATAATAATTAAAGCTGCAAGCAGCGATGGAGGGCCCTCGCTAACCCGCGCCAGTCGGGGTTACTGGCGGACGCCTCTCCTTGCGACCGCGCATTTGCGCGTCACTCGTACCTGAAATCGTCGCCAATGAAAAGTGAACTCCCTGCTGAGTTCATTGATACCTCACACAAGCCTATACGTCATACAGTCATTATCCGTGAAAGGGGGCGTGGCCGCATCATAGTGGGGCGGGTCAAACATCACCAATAAAAAGGAACTCTCTGCTGAGTTCATTGATACCTCACACAAGCCTATACGTCATACAGGTCATTATCTGTGAAAGGGGGCGTGGCCGCATCATAAGGGGGCGGGTCAAACATCACCCATAAAAAGGAACTCTCTGCTGAGTTCATTGATACCTCACACAAGCCTATACGTCATACAGGTCATTATCTGTGAAAGGGGGCGTGGCCGCATCATAGGGGGGCGGGTCAAACATCACCAATAAAAAAGGAAGTCTCTGCTGAGTTCATTGATACCTCACACAAGCCTATACGTCATACAGTCATTATCTGGGAAAGGGGGCGTGGCCGCATCATATGGGGGCGGGTCAAACATCACCAATAAAAAGGGAAGTCACTGCTGAGTTCAATGACACCTCACATAAGTATCTACGTTAAACGGTTCAAATGTTATGAAAGGGGGCGTGGCCGGAGTGACTGGGCGTGGTCATAATATAGGGGCCGCCTCACTATCACATGTAGACCACACGTTCTAAGTTTCATGTAAATCGGATGATGTTTTTCATATAAGGCTTATTTCCTGTTGCCAGGTGGTGGCGCTATCTCCAAAACTCCATATTGGCCTGTAGGTGTCTTCAGGCCTGGACTCTTGGTGTTTGTGGGAAATTTCAAGCAGATACGACAACGTACACTGTAGTTACAGCCACTTAATTCTTCATTGCTAAAAACTCAAGATGGCCGCCATGCCACGCCCACACCGTATGACGAAACGTTTTTCTTTTAATAACTTTTCATCTTCAACATCTTATGATGACACAGACCAAGTTTGAAGTTGATCGGATAAAATCTCTAGGAGGAGTTCGTTAAAGTATAGCACCTTGTCTTTTAGGCCTACTTCCTGTTGCCAATAGGGGGCGCTATGACTTTGAGCGAATTTCGGCGTGTAGATGTCGTCAGGGCGGACTCTGATGAATCCTGAAAAGTTTCAAGCAGATTTGACAAAGTACACTGTAGTTACAGCCATTTTAACAGTGATCGCTAAACACTCAAAATGGCCGCCATGCCACGCCCACACCGTTTGACGAAAAGTTTTTCTTTTAATAACTTTTCATCTTCAACATCTTAAGATGACTCAGACTGAATTTGAAGTCGATCTGATGAAATCTCTAGGAGGAGTTCGTTAAAGTATAGCACCTTGTCCTTTAGAACTACTTCCTGTTGCCACTAGGGGGCGCTATGACTTTGAGCGAAGTTCGGCATGTAGATGTCGTCAGGGCCGGACTCTGATGAAACCTGGAAAGTTTTGAGGCAATCGGACAATGTCCACTCAAGTTACACTCACTTCCTGTTATAAGGCATATTTCCTGTTGCCAGATGGTGGCGCTATCTCCAAAACTCCATTTTGGCCTGTGGGTGTCCTCAGGCCTGGACTCTTGGTGTTTGTGGGAAATTTCAAGCAGATACGACAACGTACACTGTAGTTACAGCCAATTTCATCTTCATCGCTAAACACCCAAAATGGCCGCCATGCCACGCCCACACCGTATGACGAAAAGTTTTTCTTTTAATAACTTTTCATCGTCAACATCTTAGGATGATACACACCAAGTTTGAAGATGATCGGATGAAATCTCTAGGAGGAGTTCGTTAAAGTATAGCACCTTGTCTTTTAGGCCTACTTCCTGTTGCCACTAGGGGGCGCTATGACTTTGAGCCAATAGCGGCGTGTAGATGTCGTCAGGGGCGGACTCTGATGAGTCGTGGAAAGTTTCGAGCTAATCGGACAACGTACGCTCAGTTACACCCACTTCCTGTTTCGGTGGCGAATCGCACAAAATGGCCGCCCCGCCACGGCCACGCCCTATGACGAAAAGTTTTTCTTTTAATAACTTTTCATCGTTAACATGTTAAGATGACACACACCAAGTTTGAAGCTGATCGGACGAAAGCTCTAGGAGGAGTTCGTTAAAGTACGACATGTGGAAATGGGCAAAATCGCACTAATTTCGCACATTCAAAACAAAATGGCGGACTTCCTGTTGGGTTTAGGGGGGGGCTACCATGGAGTTTTATGTCCGCCCTGCCATGATACATATGTGTACCAAGTTTCGTGACTCTACGTTAAACGTAGTGCAGGGGCTGAATTTTCGTAATATTGTAGGTGGCGCTAGCGAGCCATTTTTGTGCGCCTATTCCCGAAACCATTAAAATACGTAAATTTTCACCAGACTTGATGCGACCGCCAAATTTGGTGAGTTTTTGAATATGATAAGTCCTCCAAAAAGGCAATTCATTTGACGGAAAAAATAATAATAATAATAATAATAATTCCTTCAGTTCCAATAGGGCCTTCGCCGCCTGTCGGCGCTCGGGCCCTAATTAAAGCTGCAAGCAGCGATGGAGGGCCCTCGCTAACCTGCGCCAGTCGGGGTTACTGGCGGACGCCTCTCCTTGCGACCGCGCATTTGCGCGTCACTCGTACCCTGAATATCGTCGCCAATGAAAAGTGAACTCCCTGCTGAGTTCATTGATACCTCACACAAGCCTATACGTCACAGAGGTCATTATCCGTGAAAGGGGGCGTGGCCGCATCATAGTGGGGCGGGTCAAACATCACCATAAAAAGGAATTTCTGCTGAGTTCATTGACACCTCATACAAGCCTATACGTCATACAGGTCATTATCTGTGAAAGGGGCGTGGCCGCATCATAAGGGGGCGGGTCAAACATCACCCATAAAAAGGAACTTTCTGCTGAGTTCATTGATACCTCACACAAGCCTATACGTCATACAGGTCATTATCTGTGAAAGGGGGCGTGGCCGCATCATAGGGGGGGGTCAAACATCACCAATAAAAAAGGAAGTCTCTGCTGAGTTCATTGATACCTCACACAAGCCTATACGTCATACAAGTCATTATCTGGAAAGGGGGCGTGGCCGCATCATAGGGGGCGGGTCAAACATCACCAATAAAAAGGGAAGTCACTGCTGAGTTCAATGACACCTCACATAAGTATCTACGTTAAACGGTTCAAATGTTATGAAAGGGGGCGTGGCCGGAGTGACTGGGCGTGGTCATAACATAGGGGCCGCCTCACTATCACATGTAGACCACACGTTCTAAGTTTCATGTAAATCGGATGATGTTTTTCATATAAGGCTTATTTCCTGTTGCCAGGTGGTGGCGCTATCTCCAAAACTCCATATTGGCCTGTAGGTGTCTTCAGGCCTGGACTCTTGGTGTTTGTTGGAAATTTCAAGCAGATACGACAACGTACACTGTAGTTACAGCCACTTAATTCTTCATTGCTAAAAACTCAAGATGGCCGCCATGCCACGCCCACACCGTATGACGAAACGTTTTTCTTTTAATAACTTTTCATCTTCAACATCTTATGATGACACAGACCAAGTTTGAAGTTGATCGGATAAAATCTCTAGGAGGAGTTCGTTAAAGTATAGCACCTTGTCTTTTAGGCCTACTTCCTGTTGCCAATAGGGGGCGCTATGACTTTGAGCGAATTTCGGCGTGTAGATGTCGTCAGGGGCGGACTCTGATGAATCCTGAAAAGTTTCAAGCAGATTTGACAAAGTACACTGTAGTTACAGCCATTTTAACAGTGATCGCTAAACACTCAAAATGGCCGCCATGCCACGCCCACACCGTTTGACGAAAAGTTTTTCTTTTAATAACTTTTCATCTTCAACATCTTAAGATGACTCAGACTGAATTTGAAGTCGATCTGATGAATCTCTAGGAGGAGTTCGTTAAAGTATAGCACCTTGTCCTTTAGAACTACTTCCTGTTGCCACTAGGGGCGCTATGACTTTGAGCGAAGTTCGGCATGTAGATGTCGTCAGGGCCGGACTCTGATGAAACCTGGAAAGTTTTGAGGCAATCGGACAATGTCCACTCAAGTTACACTCACTTCTGTTATAAGGCATATTTCCTGTTGCCAGATGGTGGCGCTATCTCCAAAACTCCATTTTGGCCTGTGGGTGTCCTCAGGCCTGGACTCTTGGTGTTTGTGGGAAATTTCAAGCAGATACGACAACGTACACTGTAGTTACAGCCAATTTCATCTTCATCGCTAAACACCCAAAATGGCCGCCATGCCACGCCCACACCGTATGACGAAAAGTTTTTCTTTTAATAACTTTTCATCGTCAACATCTTAGGATGATACACACCAAGTTTGAAGTTGATCGGATGAAATCTCTAGGAGGAGTTCGTTAAAGTATAGCACCTTGTCTTTTAGGCCTACTTCCTGTTGCCACTAGGGGGCGCTATGACTTTGAGCCAATAGCGGCGGTGTAGATGTCGTCAGGGGCGGACTCTGATGAGTCCTGGAAAGTTTCGAGGTAATCGGACAACGTACGCTCGAGTTACACCCACTTCCTGTTTCGGTGGCGAATCGCACAAAAGGCCGCCCGCCACGGCCACGCCTATGACGAAAAGTTTTCTTTTAATAACTTGTCATCGTTAACATGTTAAGATGACACACACCAAGTTTTGAAGCTGATCGGACGAAAGCTCTAGGAGGAGTTCGTTAAAGTACGACATGTGGAAAGGGCAAAATCGCACTAATTTCGCACATTCAAAACAAAATGGCGGACTTCTGTTGGGTTTCGGGGGGGTACCATGGAGTTTTATGTCGCCCTGCCATGATACATATGTGTACCAAGTTTCGTGAGTCTACGATAAACGTAGTGCAGGGGCTGAATTTTCGTAATATTGTGGGCGCTAGCGAGCCATTTTGTGCGCCTATTCCCGAACCATTAAATACGTAAATTTTCACCAGACTGATGCGACCGCCAAATTTGGTGAGTTTTTGAATATGATAAGTCCTCCAAAAAGGCAATTCATTTGACGAAAATAATAATAAAATAATAATAATAAAGCTTAAGTTCCAATAGGGCCTTCGCCGCCTGTCGGCGCTGGAGCCATTAAAGCTGCAAGCCAGCGAGGAGGGCCCTCGCGCCAGTCGGGGTTACTGGCGGACGCT